>NC_028643.1:41370216-41370526 GCF_001406875.1 Solanum pennellii | reverse complement strand
GCACCAATTCTTACCTTGCCAGTAGAGGGTAAAAACTTCATTGTTTATTGTGATGCATCCTATTCTGGGTTGGGTGCAGTGCTAATGCAAGAGAAGAACGTGATTGCTTATGCTTCAAGACAATTAAAAGTGCATGAACGTAACTATCCAACTCATGACTTGGAATTGGCCGCGGTAGTGTTTGCATAGAAGGAATGGAGGCATTACTTATATGGGGTTAAGTGTGAAATCTATACGGATCATCGTAGTCTACAGTATGTCTTTACTCAGAAAGATTTGAACTTGAGACAAAGGAGATGGATGGAACTAC
>NC_028643.1:41352637-41366781 GCF_001406875.1 Solanum pennellii | reverse complement strand
AGATAGATGTTCTTGTGATGATGACTTCCAGATTTTGGGGAATTAATAGATGTTGATTTGTTTTATTTAATGAGTTTAAGTCTTCCGCATTATTTTCTGTTGATATATGTTAAAATGATAAGGGTTAGATTGGTTGGTTCGCTCACATAGGAGGGAAATTGTGGGTGCCAGTCGCGGCCCCGGTTTTGGGTCGTGACACTAATATTCAATAGATATAAGAATTTACAATTTTCAATTTATCACATCGAAACAGACTATAAACCAATTAACCATACTCTATACATGAATCAAAAGCCCATAACAATATACACATGAATTCATCAATATCGAAGCATGATCACATAACCCATATTTTAGTCAAATTTAGAGATATGTTAAGTTCAAGGGTTCATGTATAATTTCATTGTAAAACATCATTTAGACATCAATATTATCATATTTTAGTGTTTGAAAACGTTTCATGCAAGAAGCCATGTTTTAGAGTAGAAATTGAACTTTTCATCTTTTTGAAATCTTTGAAAATCATCTTTTAAATTGTCTCTTAGGTGATAACAAGCCTTACATAAGAACTCCCATACCTTATTAGAAGAACCCAATGAAAATTGAATAAGAAACTCGATTCAAGAACAATCTTCAAGCTTCATCTTCACCTTGAACTCTCATGGAGGTTCTTGAAGAAACCTTTTGGGAGGGAATGTGTTTTGATTTAGTTGTTAGGGTTATAATGAGAGTTTAATGACTTAAATACTCTTAAAATACCCATAAACACTCAAAACAACCGTCCTTACATTTTATAAGACTTGGGGTGAATTTCCAAAAAACCCCAAGTCCTTAACAAAAACTGGCAACAACTCATAGGACTATCGACGCCCTACCATTGACGGTTCGTGGATAAGACCACTCCCATCTATGGGGTCTCGTGGTTTGATCCTGATGCTCCTAAACCTGCAGGCTAAGTTTTTCTATCGATTAGAACCATCGACGGGCCTTCGCCTGATCGAACGGCCGTCGGTTGGGTCGTCTATTGGCACTGCCTGGTAGTGTTGAGCTCCACGTTGGGGTCCTCCTTTAGGGCCCCCTTTGGTCCTATGTGGATAGTCCACGGAGGTTTCCAACCCAAATATGATCATATATGAGATTAGGACCTACCACTTGAGTTTATTTCAAACAAACACGTAAAACTTGATGAAACATGCATAGACACACAAGGTCATTTCAAGGCACACCTTTCGAACATCATGGACGTTTGACATCCAAACTTCACGAAACATGACACACTTCCTATATACTATAAATTAATTCATTTAAGTACCTTATAACCTCATTAATAACATATAAACACGTAAAACCACATATGAGGCACATAGGCAACTTAGTCGTCAAACGTCTTTGTCGTCCCTTGACGTTTGACTCTCAATGCACCTACACTCTTATAAACATCCTCAAACCCACATTATAATCCATTTTAGGACCGTTGAACATCACGACAATAATATTAATATATAGCTTCATCTAAATCATTTTCGGGGTCTTTCAAAGGGGTTAACCAATATCATTCTCAAGGAGATGGGAAACAATACTACAATCCTAAACAAGGTTCAAATCCTAGTGTACCAAAAGGGGGATGATCAATGAAGAGCTAATCCAAAAGATCATGGCTGAAATAGGGACCAAAAAAATGCTAGAATACATACAAAGGACGAGAACATAAGAACTATCAAGATATACAAAATGAGTTTAGAGAAACAAATTGTGTTAGTAGATAATTTATTGAACTTGCATCCCAAAGGTGGGACGCTTGGTGATATTGAGCCCAACCCAAAGCAATTGCATGCGCTTATTAATTATGAGGAACTAGCTCCAAAGAAGAGAGTTACTTAGGTAAGTAACAAAGAATTTAAGGTGGAAGAGATAGTAAATATCTCCAATGTTCAGGCACCCATTCTTCAAAGAAATTACCATCTGCGTTTCCACAAAGGTTGAAAAAGCAGAATAATGATGAATGCTTCGTAACGTTTCTCTCTCTCCTTAAAAAATTTCACATTGATCTACCTTCGATTGACATTTTGCAGGATATCCCAAAGTTTTCTAAATATGATAACGACATTGTGTCTATCCAGATGAGGCTCATTGAGTATGAAAAGGTAGTACCTACTTAGGAGTGTAGCTCTAGGATCCAAAATAGACTACCCAAAAAGTTGAAAGATTGAGGTAGTTGTACTGTGGCATGAACTATCGGGCTACATGTTCATGTCATTGGGTTATGTGATTTGGGGGAAAGTATAAATTTGATGTCCTCATATTTGTATCTTAATCTTGGGTTGGGTAATCTAAGAAGAAACACTATTATTATCCAACTCGCTGATAAATCGATTGTTAGGCCTGAGGGGGTGATAGAATATGTGTTAGTTCATGTACATTCATTGGTTTTCCCTACAGAGTTTGTGTTCTTAGATTATTAACCTGATGTTGAAGTTCCATTCATTTTAGCACACACTTTCTTGGCTAAGGGTAGGACATTCATTGATGTAGATACTGGTCAACTAACTATGAGGGCTCATGATATGGTTGATGTATTCGATGTTTACAGCGCTTTAAAATTTCCTTCTATCTATGCAGAGTTGTCTGCTATTACTATAGTTGACCAAATAATAGAATCACAAATAGATTGCTAGAAGATCCCTTAGAAAGACTGTTAGTGGGATATGAGATAGATGGAGATCTGAGGCTAAATAGATTTGATCGTGCTTGAATGTAGTACTAGTTGACACTCGTAGGACTCAAGTAGAGTCATTAGATTTCGAGTTGGGGCCACTACCAAAGGCCTCAGTAGAAGAAGCTTCAAAGTTGGAACTAAAAACTCTGTAGACTCACCTAAGGTATGGTTATTTGGGTACTATTGAAACTATGTTTGACTGTCTGCAAAATTGTCGGATCTATAGGTTGATGCGGCAATGAGAATCTTGTAAAGAAGGAAGAATGAAATTGGATGGTAGATAGCTGATATTCATGGAATCAGTCCAACATTGTGTATGCACAAAATTTACATGGATGAAGATGACAAACCTAACGCATAACATCAACGTCGACTAAATCTTGTGATGAAAAAAGTAGTAAGAACGGAAGTAATAAAGTGCTAGATTCTTGAATTGTGTACCCAATATGTTATAGTAAGTGGATAAGTTTGGTGCAATGTGTTCCCAAGAAAGGAGGTATGACAGTGGTAAGTAACGAATAAAATGAGCTGATTTCTACCTGAATTGTGACAGGGTGGAGAATTTGTATGAACTACCGGAAACTAAATGATGCTACCCGGATATAACACAATTTCTTCCCTATATTGATCAAATGATTAACTGAATAGAAGGGTAGGAGTAATAAATATTATTTGATTGGTATTCCGATTAAGATCAGATCTTGGTTGCACCCAAGGAACAGTATAAGACCACAATCACTTGTCATTACGTTACCTATCTGTTAAAACACATACCATTCGTACATTTTAATGCACCAGCGACTTTTCAAAGGTGCATGCAGGAAATTTTTAATGATATGGTGGATGACTTTGTAGAGGTATTCATGGATCATTTCTTGGTCCATTGGATGTCTTTTGAGGTATGTCTATGGAATCTTGATAAAGTACTTGCTATGTGTGAGGACACTAACTTAGTTCTAAACTGGTAAAAGTGTCATTTTTTGGTTAGAGAGGGGATAGTGTCAGGACACAAGGTGTCTCAATATTTCTTGGATGTTGATAAGGCAAAGGTAGAAGTTAATGAAAAATTTCCCCCTCCCGTATCTATATAAGGGTACATAGTTTTTATGGTCATGCATGTTTTTATATGCAATTCATCAAGGATTTTTCCAAAATTGCAAGACCTGTGTGCAGTCTTTTGGAGAAGAAGGTGAAGTTTAACGTTGATGCAATGTGTTTAAGAGCTTTTGATATGTGGAAGAGGAACTTTATTGAGGCTCCCATCTTAATTCCCCTTGATTAGGAATTACAATATAAACTTATGTGGGATGCAAACGATATAGTAGTGGGTGCAGTGTTGGGATAAAAAAAATAAAGTGTACCACTCAATCTATTATGAAAGAGAGACCCTTGACTCTATACAAACTAATTACACAGTGATTGAGAAGGATATACTATCTCTAATGATCGTCTTCGACAAGTTTAGATCATATTTGGTAGGTACGAAAGTAATTTTTTACCGACCATGCAGCTATTAGGTACCTATTCAACAAGAAGCGTGCAAAACCAAGGTTAATTCTTTGGATATATATTGTCAAAGAATTTGACCTTTAGATCAAAGATAGAAGATATACTAAAAATCAGATAGTTGATCACTTCTCTAGGTTGAAGGACTTCACACACGTGAATGATGGTGAACAAATCCGGAAATAAATTACGGATGAACAATTAATGGGATTAGATATCTCTTAATTTTCATGGTATGAAGATATTATGAATTTTATCATAAGTAGTGAGTATCCTGAAGGTGTAAAAATCCAGCAAAAGAAAAAGCTCAATCATGATTCCAAGTTTTAAATTTGGGATGAACCATTCTTGTTCAAGCAAGGTGAAGACCGGTGGTGAGAAGATACATTCCACAGTCTAAGCTGCACAAACTGTTTGAAAGTTTTCATACTAGCTCATATGGAGGTCATCGTGGAAAAGAGCGCACTACTCACAAGGTACTACAATTCGGTTTCTTTTGTCCATCGTTGTTTAAAAATTTTATTGCTTTGGTAAAAGGGTGTGATAAATTCCAAACGTTGGGTAATATTTTAAGAAGACATGAGATGTCGCTAAGAAACATTTTGGAAGTGGAAATGTTTGATGCGTGGGATATTGACTTAATGGGTCCTTTCCCACCGCTTTGGCACTCCAAGGGAAATAATAAGTGATAGAGGTCAGCATTTCATTGACCATCTTGTTAAGAATGTTCTTTCTAGGTATGGTATTCTTCATAAGGTTACTACAACTTACCATCCTCAAACAAGTGACGAAGTGGAGTTGTCGAATAGAGAGGTGAAGTAAATCTTGCAAAAATGTTGAATATGCAAAGGAAAGGTTGGTCTGAGAAATAAGAGAGATGCTTTTTGGGAATATAGGACTATGTAGAAGACACCAATAGGGAATTCTTCCTATCACATAATATTTGGAAAAGCATATACCCTTCTGGCAGAATTAGAACCTCAATCCTAATAGGCCATTAAGAGGTTGAATCTAGAAAATGCCAAGCATTACAAATAAAAGACAAAGAGGTAGCAAGACAAGCACATAGTAGCTTGTTCTTTCAATCAGAGATAAGGTATTACTCTTCAAATCTAGGATAAGGTTATTCCCTTGAAAACAACGGTAGAAGTGGAGTGGTCCTTTAGAAGTAATGAGGATGACACAACTTGGGGCAGTTGGCTTCAAGGTGAGAATATCCCTAAGTTCTTGGTCAATGGGAAAAGGGTGAGACACTCTTTTGGTGAGGATTCAGATCGTGATTGGGAGGCTTTTGAACTAAATAATTGTAACACTCTGGAAATTCCATGTGTTCATAAAAGACTTGGGATGAATTTACCAGAAAACCCAAGTCATTACAGGAAAAAGACATCTTTTGGGGCGGTATCATATATGTATCCAACCAACGGACCATTATTCAATCAACAGCCTGGTGGTGGTGTTTCGGTTGTTGGGACTTAGACTCATTTGCTGCCTGTATAGCCTACCTTGAAGGTCCAAATGAGGGGGAAAGTCGACGGGCCGTTTGAGGGGCCACTGGCCATCATTTTTCCTTGTTTGTGGACACTGCAAAGGTAGTCTTGGGCCCTTTTCTAGGGATTCTTGTGCATCCTATTTGGGGTTGTACCTGGACGTTACACCTCTAAACATAGTCTTCTAGGGCTAAGGAACATCCCACACCAAATTCAAACAAAACGAACACGTAAAACTCACTCAAAGATATCAAACCACACAAACACTTTTTAAGGTACACTTTACGAACATCATGGACGTTGTCAAACGTTTAACCTTAAAACTTAACAAAAATTCACGCACTGCCTAAGGACAATAATAACTCATTTTAACACAAAATTAACTCAAGAAACAATCACGAAGTTGTAGTTCACCTTAGTTCATTTTATGGTGTTACATTCTCCCCCACTTGGAACAACATTCGTCCTCGAAAGACACAAAACATTAAGATCATCAAGGACTCACTTAGAATAAAATAACACATTACCATCAAGGATCAAGCATTATAGTCAAGGCACCAACTACGAAGGAGCACAATTTCACACTTTCAAATACTTCTCAACACAAGCACTTTGCGAGAACTTTCACTTTTAAAAATTAACCCTTACCCTTTACTTATGGATGATCTAACTTCTCCAACATTAAATATCCTCATATACAACACTTTTACACATATTGTTACTACAATTCAAGACAAATAATTTTTTTTTTTAAAAATGAAGATTTTCATAGTGAGCATCATTGTAGCATATGCAACTTTGCGAAACTTCACAAATTCAATCTCACTTTCCTTTCTTCACTTATGGAGGAAATACTTTCTCCAACATTAAAAATGCTCATAAAGATAATTTCTAAACACATTGAAATCATTGTTCATGAAAAATGCAATTTTCTCAAAATTTGGACACCTTTACAGTGAACACAAAACTTCACTGTGTCGCTTTCTTAAAAATTTTATAATGCACCTTTCAAGCAACATTAAAAAGATGACATGACAATATGAGAGACAAGTCTACACTAACTTACTCCAAAGAGACTTGGCAAGTTACACTAAGTGAATTGTGAGAGTAGAATCCCATACTACCACTCACACTTAGTGACCCTTGAGGATTATCTTAGACTAAGTAGACTACATGCAATTCTACTTAACATTCATTATGCAAAAACATAGCTTTGAGTATATCACCTACCTTTCTACTTACTCATTCTCCCCCACTTAGGGAAATCCATCTTCTAGGTCTCCTACTTCAAAGTATCATTATACCTCTCACAGGGTAGGAACTCAATCTACCCTTAAATACTGTAGATTAAGACTAAACATCAACCTTATAAGTTAAGCATAACACATTCCTCTTAGGATTCAAGCTTGGACAAACTTTCTTGAACACCACCTCATTCAACTCTTAGGAACCATTTAACTCAATCTCATGGAACAAAACTCCCTTACTAGGTATTTATATCACATTTATTCCTTAGAGTAAACCTACACAAGAACTTCAACCCAATCACAAGATCAACTATTACGACATTGATCCACAAGGAGGGATGCCCTCTACTCCTATAAAATCTCCACATTCTCTCAACATTCGTCAAATTTAAACCTTAAAGCATTTCTACCATTATTGAACATAATCACAAGATAACTTAGTTTCTCTCAAAGGAACTTTATACAATTGTTATAATTCTTACCATTCTTAAAACTACATCACCATAAAGTTTCTCAACAAATATTTCCAACTCATAAGTCACACATAGCCACAGATGGCTCCACATAACAATTCTAGAAATCAACCTGCATCTCTACTCTTCAAGCCACAAAACCATCATAAGCATAAAAATCACATTTATCTCCCTCAAACTTAGAAATATCTCCTCTTCCAAGAAATCACACCTAGAAGACCACCAGACAAGCGAACATAAGAGATTGAGACCTTATCGAGTTAAGTTCTATTTAATGATTCAAGAGTGATGAAGAAAGTGGAACTCTATCTTCTTATAGCCTCTTGTCCATGGATATTTCACGACTCATACCAATGACCAAGACTCTACTAGACGTGGCTTGTTACACTTTAGACCCTAAACTATTTCCCATAACCTTATGCTCTGATACAAAGTCTGTCATGACCTGCAAGTACCCCCTAGATGTTAGGGAGAACCCTTGGGTCATGACAGGGTGTACTTGACCCTTTGGGATCTTGTACAAGCCCTTTAACTATCGTTCATTACATAAGACATGAAAAGTAGTGCAAAATTAAAATTTTTCATGACCTTCAATATAAAAATGAATTCATTCATAAATACTTGGAGAATCTCATCTCACAAGCCAACATAAAGAAATGACATAATATCTTAGGGACACGACACTTTAAGAATTTATACAAAACTAAAATAATTAAGAACTATGTCCCCGAATATATGAGGACATACTTTGTCTTAAGAGAATCTTTCCCAAACTTTGCCTTCTAAACTTAAACCTTGCTTCCAAAAACTACACTTATAGAGTATAGAAATGTATGGTGTTAGTACAAAACCATGTACTAAGTATGGCATATGCAAAAACATGCAAAAAGTCTCATTTTAGTAAAAACACATTTTCATACCAATAAAGTAAAACATTTATTAATATGGAAGTAAAATAACAAAATAAACATCATTTAACACTTAGAGAAGAATTTCCATAATTTTAACAAAAGAGATACTTTACAGTAAGCTTTTCAAAATTAACAGTGAACTCTTTTTAACATTTTACAATGAAATATCCTTGTTAAAAATTAGTGCACTTCCAAGGCCAAGCAAAGAGGAAGTGAATTCATTTCCATAGGATTTTCCCTAACTAAGTTTATCTTAAGTCTCACCTAGGTAATAAATGAAGGAAAATCACATATACCTCCTTTAATACACACCAAAGTGATTCTCAAGCTTACCCCTTCCTGGATTACTCACCTGGGGAGAACAAGCCCCCACTCAGTGACAATACATTAGAAGAACTTCCAAGCCGCACACCAAGACTTCCCTTTCGGATTGCCTACTTAGTGCAATATGTAGATGGAGTCCCATTCCACCACCTACACTAAGTAGTACAGGCTTCGCACAAAGACTCCTCTTTCAAAAGGTCTAATTCGTTCAATGGATAGATAGCGTCCCATTCCAATACCTACCCTTAGTAGTACGTTCTTTTAGGAGACTTAGTTCATTAAATTCATATAAGGCTCATCAAGAATCCATTTTCGGAATGCCTACCTAGTAAAACGAATAAATAGCGTAATACCTAGTAAAAATGAATGCCTACCTTTTGATCAAAACTATTAGCTTCATGCACTCTAATCCCACTATGTAAAACATTACTAATAACAACTTAAGTCTAACCAATCAATTTTCCTTTAGCTTAATATACCCTTTAGTCACATCCCGATTCTCAGTAGCCAATACATAGATAATACTAGGAATTTCCATACATATATCATTCTCAACAATTGTCAAACTTATCCTATGTTTCAGAACCATGAAAAGAATACAAACGTTAATAGCACTTGTTCGGGCTTGTTGACACATAACATATAAGTGCAAAACATTAACATACTTGGGAGGACTTACTCTGAGATCTGAGCCTTGCCAGCCAATCAGGGTCCTCTTTAGTAACACTATTGCACTCATACATCCACCTATAAAATTGTGCCACTACTTTCTTTGAACAAAAGAAAATTGGTTTAACTACATCAATTTCAAGAACATGTGTAACGATGAAAATTCTTTGCATATCAAAGACTAAGAACAATTGTCCTCTGTAGGAATACTCTTGTAAGTATGGAGGAAATATAGAACCTAAAAGCTCGTTACATGCTCCAAAGGCGATGTTTCTGAAAATGCTAAAACAAGTATATGTAACTAGGTAATAAAACATTTTTGAACCAACACGATGCAAATGGTACAAATGCAACTTTAGATGCAAATAACATAAAGGCCTTTACATACCTTGTTGAGTGTGATGGTCAAATAAAATGAGCTCAATCTAGTCAAACTTTCGCTAACTTGAGGTATTTTCTTTATGTTACAGGTTAACACTACAACAATTGTTAACCTTAACTATAGTTAATATGAATATCATGATCCGGTACAACTGGAAATTGGCTTCTTAACTTTGCTCTATCGCACAGACAGGACTATGAAAGAAGGTAACATTTCCGAAATGACCAAGCTCCCCCCTAATTATAAATGTGGATGACAAAACATTCATAACTAAGGCTCTACTAGACATGACTATGTAGACTCCCTAGGCCGAGCTGATCTGATAATACTTTTGTCACACCCCAACACTAAGTGAGGAAGACAAGTACCATATGAATACATGATTTACAAGTGACCTATGATGATAAAATAAACTAATATGCACTTAAATTTACTAATGAGAAGATTTATATACAACACATGTTGACTAGCTGAACCAATACATGTCACAATTAAATGTATGAATACAAATAATTGCTTTACAATGTCTACAAAGCATCTACTTGAATCTATGATGGTACCACTATGAAAATATGCATAGTAAATACTCGATAAATCCCCGAATCAACCTTGAGCTCACCAACAACCGCTAAGTATAATGTGCTTCAATTGGGGAGATATAGTAGTTCAGTACTTGTACTTGCAGCATAAAATGAAGTGTAACCAATAAGATATGTCAGTTTGAAAGAATGTACTGTATATGTAAGACATATTAAAACCGTAAGTAAAATGAGAGCTCAAGTGAAACAAAATACCAATATAAAAGGATTAGGACCACATTTGCTTATACTTGTGGAATTGTGTATGTTACATTATTTTCTTTACTTTTGTGTGCGTTATAATTTTTATAAGCCATGTGATACAAATGACCAACTTATCGGTGGTAGGAAAGGTGACCCATGCTATTCATTCTAACCCCTGGGATGTTGTCCTGATAATTCCATAAATTGGGATCGACCCATGCTAGGCTTTCACCCATGGGTTGCCACCCTTCCATGCCAATAGGGATCGGCCTATGCTAGGATTTCCCTCCTGAAATTCAACCCTTATATATATCAATTGGGATGGACCCACACTAGGAATTTGCCCCTTGGCTGCCACCCATAATTATACAATATCTTTACTTAGATTCTTTAACCTTGGTGATTAATGTTTAATGTTTATAACTCTTGTGAGATTGTTCTTTGGATAATCATTACTCTTTTGAGATTGATGTTTTTGGTGGTCATAATTATTGTTGAGTAGATTACATATGAATATGGACTTACTTTAATGAAAATAACGTGGGAAGAAAATGTGACACCAATGTAATACTTAGGAGCTTCTATGCCTCAGTAAGCATTTTGAAATCTCAAATTGAAGCACATATCAAGTCTTACACACAACTTTTAGCCAAGAGATTTGAACTCTATATGATAGCGAAAGACTCACCAACTAATATCAAAGACCAGGTATACATGAATGTGGAAGCAATGAAGAATGTGGACAAATTCAACTTAAGGAAGGATACATATTCCATGTAAGTACATATAAATGTACACTAGAGCAAGTCATTTTTTGAGGTAACGTAATAGTCTAATCCAAAGGGAGTAATAACCAAAAATGGGAACGTATGAACATGTGAAAAGATGACATATACAATGGAATTGACTATTTAAGAAAGTTGACAAGATATGGGAAAATTTTGTATCCATCCTACAAATATATGTACCATGTGTAATCTAGGATCACTTTGATTTATATAAGGGAAATACGTGCTAGGGTTACTTTGACAATGAAACAAGATTAACCTTACATGCTAACACTCGGTATAGTAAAACACGCAGATCAATAACAAACTTATATTAGAGTTCTCACTTTAATGGTCTAGGGAGTACGAACTGCATTTATGGATCAATCACTACAAAAGGCACTTAGAAATCTTACAAGTGTTGGATACATGCTAAAGAAATAGGAAATCCAATAGCCTTACATACCTTGCTACACAACAATGGATATTACAATAAGTTAACCATCTTTCTTTCAAATTATTTTTCTGCAATGGAGTATATAGTAAAAACTAATATTAGTAGTTAATCACTAAATTTAGGCTACTTTATCAAGATCGAAATAGTACTTGGCAGTAAATCTAGAATTTATACAATCAAGGGTGTTCTTCCCACCCATTCTCCTCTAATTTTTTTTCTTATGCTATACAACCTTCTTATATGGTCCTACGAAACTCCTTGGGATATACACGTTTGGAAACAATATACAAAGGGATGGAAGAAAGTAAGCTTATGCAACACCCAATTAAGTGTCATATAGATACTTTCAATGTTCAATCCTCTAATTAGTTCCGATGACATATCCATCCACCCCCCTTATTTACATTACACAAAACAGTCCCTGAGCCTTACCATGTGGAAATCGAAATATGAACTCATGACTTCCTAACAACATCGCATGAATTCCAACTAAAATTTAGATTCTCAAAATAAGCTCACAATCAAAATTTAAGGGGACTCCACTCCATGTCTTTACAAACAATCACCTGCTTCATGAACATTCACCAAGCTCACACCATGTAGAGGAAACACTCCTTAGTTCATTAACACGTGCAAACTTTTACAAATAATGCAAAAACAACAGAGGGTTAAAAATTTCCACAACTTACCTCTCTAGAAAGAAGCCTCACTTGCCAAGTCTTAGATTCTTCAAGGTTTAGGTTTTCCTCTATCACTTTCATTGATGTTAAAACAGATTATTCACTTGAATTCCTTTAGATGGGTGATGTACTACCATCTTGTACTTTTGAAACAATTGGCTTTCTTCAAATTTTAATTGTGATGTTATAGACCAGAATTCTTAGAGCTTCCATGGCTTTTCTTAGGAATAATTTTCTGGAGAATAAATGATATGAAGGAGATATGATAAGCTTGATGCTTTAGAGGCTCCATTTTGGACGTTTTCCATCTAATAAGTTGGGAAATAATATAGTCCTTTACTTTAAGTAAGCAGGTGCATCACCTCCTTAATTTCTGCCACAAGTTTATCACTAGCTGCATCAGCTACTTGGTCGTTTCACTTAGATTCAGTCCACTTATTCTTAGTAGGTGCATCACCTAATCGGTCCTTTCAATTTAAAATTCGGTCCACTAATTCTAAGTAGGTGCATCACCTACTTGTCCTTTTTCACTTAAAATGTAGTCCACTAATTCTAAGTAGGTTCATCCCCTACTTGTCACCTACTAGCATAGTTTAGGCAGGCAAGCACCTCAATTTTTTATAACATTTTCCCCTATATATGTTTCTTTACAAGATCGTAGCACTAATACGTACTTGACCACTTTGAATTTTACATTGAATACAACCTTTTACTATCACAAATTTGAATAATTTTTGAGTTCAGTTATTCGTATATTTGTTGGAAGGCACAAGGTGTTACAACTTGAAACATAGTCTATTGTCACCAGTAGTATAGGAAACCGAGTTTATAACTATACCACAAGGAAATTTATATACATAGAAATAGTAAATGTAGAATGCGGGATGTTACAACTTCATAGTCATACCATTCATAATCAAGGCACCAAATTTACAAGGAACACAAACTTCAAAGTACACACTTACTTCATCATTCTCATTTAATTTATGGAGGAACTACCTTACCAAACCATATAAACTCTTATCATACCATTTCAAAGATCAACATGTAATAACATTAAAATCACACATTGGTACATAAACAAAACAATCTTGAAGAAACTAAGCAATATCATTAGATTCACATTGACATGAGAAATTATAGAATTATTACGAATCTACTCATATAAAATTATATCATTAAGAGCATGGAAAAAATCGTATCATCATTGAAGCTCATATAATAAGGAGATATGCAACTCATACTCATAGGCATGACTCCACAACATAACCAAACTACTAAGGATTGGTCTCAAGCTTTAGTAGTTATAGAAGGAAAATATAAAGGTATCTAACATTTTACTACTCAACTCATTCTCCCACAACATAGGGTTAACCCTTCTAAGACAAATCAAAACAACCATAATGAACCATGACTTACCGGGGCCTTTACCCCAGATTAGGTAATTTACACATTCTCATAATGTCACGACCCAAATCCGGGGCCGCGACTGGCACTCACAGTTTCCCTCCTATGTGAGCGAACCAACCAACCTAACCCTTATCATTTTAACATATATTAACAGAAAATAATGCGGAAGACTTAAACTCATTAAATAAAACAAATCAACATCTATTAATTCCCCAAAATCTGGAAGTCATCATCACAAGAACATCTATCTCAAATTACTAAACTAAGAATGTCTAAGAACAAAAATAACTAAAAAGCTAGTCCATGCCGGAAGTTCAAGGCATCAAGACT
>NC_028643.1:41271930-41344875 GCF_001406875.1 Solanum pennellii | reverse complement strand
TTGCGCAACCTGTGACGGCCCGTCATGCCTGCGACGGTCCGTCACGCAGGTCGTCGCAACCTCCTAAAATCCAAGTGGACTGTGACGGCCCATCACACCTGTGACGGTCCGTCCTGCACCTCCGTCCTGACGGTCAGAGACTCGTTTCCCGTACCAATTTCTCAAGAGTTGAAGTGTTTTGCAACGGGAGCTTACGACGGCTCGTCGTGGATGTGACGGCACGTCCTGCAGGTCCGTCACAGATTACAGAGAGTCGATTTTCAGAACCCAATTTCAGAATTTCTAAGTATGCTGAAACGAGACCCTGCGACGGTCCGTCGTGCCTGTGACGTTCCGTCTTGGGGTCCGTTTCCTCAGCCAATTTTCCAGAAATAAAATCTGCTGCTCAAAACGACTAAACAGGTCGTTACACATAACTTATTGTTAAGTCCCTTAGAAGGAATCTTCAATTCCTCATAATTCGTCATCCTACTATACCTTTCATATAGTGGGAACTAATGCTATCCTAAATCATGAACAACAAAACAAATAATCAACCTTACTAGTAAAGCATAACGCCCTCCTCTTTTGTTTTAAGCTTAGACAAACCACCTTATAAATCACTTCATTCAGATCTTAAGCACCATATAATTCAAACTCATGGAATAAAACTTTCTCTTTTACTTCACCAATTGGGTAGATTCATTTGGGAATCAACATTATAGATATATGGATTCCACCATTTTCTAGAATAATGCCACAAATATCTTTCTAGGTAATCACAATATTTTCCCTCCATAGGAGAAAACCTACACAAGAACTTCGATCCAACAAAAGGACAACCATGACACATTACCAGTAATACATCAAAAATTATTTAGGAGAAACTAGATCCTAACATGGTTGTCATCAGAGTGTAAGGTCCTAAATTAGTCTATAGTGTTCTATTGAGGCAGTGTCTAAGAGTTTTACGTGATTTGGAAGTTAAACATCAAGGGACGACTAAGATGTTCGACGACTAAGTCACCTAAGTGCCTCATGTGTTGATATGTTCCCATATGTGTCTTTCATAAGCGTATGAGGTCCTTTTATGAGTTATTATAGTGTTCATAGGCAGTGTGTCATGATTTGTGAAGTTTGGATGTCAAACGTCCAAGAACATCCATGACGTTTAACGATCTTCTGTATCTTTGCATTTTTTGTCATGTTTTACGTGTTTGTTTTTGATGAAATTTATGTTGGAGGTGTTAAACTCGTATGCGAGCATATTAAGGTTTGAAACATCCGGGAAAAGATCCCCAAGGACCATCAAAGGGTCCTTGAGGAAGGACCCATGTTTGTGGCCAAAGCTACCCAAGGCAGTACTACCTACAGATGGAAAACGACGGCCAGTGCCCTGGTCGACGCCCCGAGGTGGTGGCGTCGATGGGTAATTAACCTAGGTAGCTTAAGCTAGTATTTTCAAGTCTTAGTCCCAAACGATTGGACGACGCCCAGTAGATGCTATCCGTCGACAAGGTCTGCATTCCTACAAATTCACTATTATATGAAAGGGGTAAAATGGTAATTTCATGCCACGTCCAAATAAGACTTTGGGCGGTTACTTATTGGTATTTTTGATAAGGTAAACATTTTTGTAAGTCTTAGACATTCAGAAGATTTCATTCTTCAAAAATCAAACACCCAAATTCTCTTAGAAAATCTCTAGAACACCATTGAAGCCAAAACTAAAGAAAGAGTTTGGATTGGAGAATTGAATAATATTCATCATCAAATTAGTGGATTAAACTTATGGAGGTATGATTTTTCATCCTTGAAACTCTATTTATCAAGGAGCACAACTTTCAAAGAGTTCTCTAAATTTTCAAAGATGAACTTGTCCAATTTCATGATCTATCCATGGGTTCTTGTTATAAAGGTTTTAACAAATTGTATATTGATTTATTTGTTGTTTATTATATTATTTAAACTCAATTAACCTATGAACCCATTTAATTGATGAACCCTACGTTTTGACTATTTTATGGGTTAAGTTATATTGTCTTAATGCTTATGAATTCTAGTGTAGTTTTCAATGGGCTATTGATTGATGTAAAAGTATTCAATTGATGTATAATTGGAGAAATATTAATTAATATATATTCAATTGACCTATATTCATTGAGTATGACTATTTTTATATTAAATTGATGTTCATGGCCATGGGTAAGGGCCTTGGGGTATTGAATTGGATGATTGAACTTTGGATTGGAGTGGTGAGAATGGATTGGTGGTACACTGACCTAAATATCTTTATTATATGTTAGTTAGTCTTCAATTATGTTGTTATTGGTGTGGTCCACTTATGTTGGCGGTGATCTGTGCTTTACTTGCAATTTATGTGGCCTTGTCGGCGTTATATGTAATATCATGATCATGGCCTTATTGTCAAACTACTTGAATTACTATGATGATTTGTGTAGTTAATTTATGTGAAGTGTGAGCATATATATCTACGTGTTGTCAATGTGAGTATATGTTCTTCTATTGATGTTAAGTGATCTTGTTAGACTATGACTATGTGTTTATGTGAGTAGTCTTAGAGTTGATGCATGATTTTTCCTACTTGAATATATGTCTCTATGATGGTTATATTGATGATGTTATACTAATGCATAGGATTATATAAAGATGATAAGGGTAATTCCTAAGTGCTTCAAATAATGATATGCTATATGTAATAAAGTAAAGTACGTTGTGTCTTTTTTTTGGTAGACTTGTGTCCCTTACTTGATACATGTATGAATGATATGCGAATATGAGATGCCTTGAATAGTTAAGCTTAGTGCAGCCTTGTCATGTATTAATGAATGATATGTGAGACCTTAAATGATGTTAAAAAGGTCATGTACATGGAACCTTAAACCTAGTGGTAAGGTTATGAACTTTGAAGTGGAAAGTAAAAATTTTATCCTTCATCTAATGAATGATGGACTTAGGGTTGATTGTCAGGAACAACATTATATCATCCTTAGGAAAGTCAGGATGAGTTATCTTTGTCGCCATTGTAGGGCATCCCTAGAGGACTACTTTTGTAGGGTAAATGTGATTGGGTTATGAACTTGATATTGAACCCATTTGTATGAACCTTTAATGTCAATTAATCTATGAGAACAAAGGCTAGCACCGAGTGAGTATGTCATGGGAAGTAGCTCTACTTGAGATGGAGACTAGAGTACAATGTAACTCTACTTAAGAATGATACTAGGGTACATAAAAGCCCGTCATATTCCTTAACCATGTTCCTACATATGATGTTTCCTAGTTCTACCCTTGGAAAGTAGAACACCCTAATGAGTAGGTTAGAACTTCAGATTCAATATTTAACTATCATGGTCTATGTTTGTTATTGCCTATTCTCCTCATATGAATACCTAATAACAAGTTCTATGAAGTTTAGGTGGTGGAATGGGACTCTATCTAGACATTGCACAATATGCTTTGAAGGTGTTATTTAGAGTTCCTAGGTCTTGTCCAAGACTATTACATGAATGTCCTTATGTGATGAATCTTAAATGAACTAATAAATGTAATAACTTAACATAAGAAAGCATGTTTAATGAATAAGTAATTATCTCTAGAGTAGTTAAGGGTTATCTACTTAAGGTGTGAAGGGGCATAGGAATGATCACTTCCTATCTTTCACGGTACTTTCAATGCTTTTCCCTTAAGTTTAGTGTGTGTCTGAGGACTTTTTGTAGTAATTCTAATGTATTTTTATCTGTGTTTGCTGGAAAACTGTCAAAGATGGGAACATAAAAGATAGTGGTGAAATCAGTGAAGAAGTATAACCTACGGAGCCATCGACGGTCCTTAGGTGGTGATCGTTGACTGGAGTTTCAAATTTCTGAAATCGAATAAAGGGAATTTTTACTAAGTGTGGAGCTACGGAAGGATCGAAGGGTCGTTGACTGATCAACAAATCTCCTGGCAAACCGTTTATTGTAACAGAAAGTAGTCCCAGTACCCGACTTGAAGAAATCTCTAAGTATGGAGGAACAGATGTATCGACGGACCGTAAGTCCAGCAATGGACCGTGCTGTTGGTACGTCGATTATAACAAAAAGCATGCAAAAGTGGTGGCTGAAAATTTTTCTTTAAGTGTGGACCGATGGAGGCAGTCGACGGTTCGTTGTTCCATCGACGGACTGTCCGTTGGGTCATCCACTGAAGACAAGTTTTCGACAGATTTTTCCTTATTTAGAACTTCTTTAATTTTGGACTTTACTATTATAAATAGGGTTAAAAACCACATTTTTGGGGTAAGACTTTCTGTTATTTTTCATACTCTTATTATTGGAAGTTAAAATTTGGATTTTGGGAATTACTTCAAGTTTCCGTAATCGATTCTCCAGATATTTTCGTTAATTCAAGTGTTATTTATGGATTTTCTTCAAAATTGTCAAAGAAAGTACATAATTTCTTGTTTAATAACTATGAATTGTGTAATTCTAATCATAGGTAACTAAATCCACAACTAGGGTTGTTGGACCCATGGGTAACTAACAAGGTAAAACTAGCAAAATATTTATTGTAGAATAGGTTCTTGTATGTATTGATAATTCTGTTGTTTAGAAGTCTTCTTAACGAGTGCACGCGTTAGAACATGCCCTATTCCTACTCATCGGACCAAGGAGGTAGTTTATAGGAAAATAATTATCAACATAAATTTAGTATACACTCTCTAATATACTAGTTTCAATATCTGCAAAGTTGTAACTCACTCATACATTGAATATGATGCTGAATAAGAGGTAAAGGTAAGGTTTAGTAAAGTAGACACAAGTTGCCAGACCAGGGAATTAGGGATAAGGTTTACTAAAGTAGACACAAGTTGCCGGACCAGGGAATTAGGGATACATAACTTACCACTTTGCATGCAAGACACTAAGAAAGAATTGTTAGTGATAGGATTACAACTTTATGAACCTATGGGGAACACTTACACCCTAGTTTCTCTCATCACTGGATAAACACCAAAGTTATAAACTTGCTATTTGTCTTACTTAGAAACAATTAGACATTTATGTTATACAAAACCCCCTTTAATTAATTGTTTTCGGAAAGAACATGACTAAATAGACGTAATCTATATTGACGTTAAGTCTAAACCATTTTTCTCTTGGGATAGACCCCAATCTTATTGCGTTCTTTACTTGATATGACCGCTTATACTTTTTAGGGAAGAATTATTTGAGCTTATCAAATTTTGGCGCCACTACCGGGAAAAGTGGCTTTTAGATTAACTTTTGCACAATTACCAAAGTTTAGTCAGTAATTTCCTAATTTTACTTTGTTTTGTTTATTTTTGTGTCTTTCAGGTCTAGTTCTAGTGTATTCAAAGTACACGACGTCGAGGAGAACCAATACTTCCATTTTGATCCAAAATTGAACCGTACACTCCACAGAATTAATGAGCCACACAATCATGATAGTATTGGAGATGGGATCCACATGCTCACATATCCAAACTGAGGTTGGTGTGAAAGAGTTGTGTAGGGAGGCCACACTTTGACATGGATATCATCGGATTAAGGGTGTTCCCTTTCTCACTGAGGGGAGAGGCCGCAATTTGGTTTAATGAGTTGCCTTATAATTCAATCTACACTTTGGAGCAGTTGAGGGATGTGTTCCTAGCAAGGTATTACCCAGTTTCTAAAAAGCATAACCAGAAAGATAGGGCAAAGAACTTTGTTGCATTGCCTGTTGATTCTGTAAGTAGTTCTTGGGATAAATTCACCTCATTTCTGAGAAGGGTCCAAAACCACCGCATTGATGATGAATCATGAAAGAGTACTTCCATATGGGGAAATATGATAACAATAAGGCAGTACTTAATACTATTGCGGGTGGTTCTTAAGGTGAGTGAACTTATGCAGATATCGCGCAAAAGTTGGAGAAAATTTACCGAAACAACAACGATAGGATAAATAGGAAGTCAGACACTAGGAGAAACTCCTTTGTATTGAAAGCTACACACAACCCGGCTGCTGATGAGATTCTTGAAGAGATGGCTCAAATGAGAACTTAACATGGGTTAGTATTAAAACATGTCACTAGGGGTGCATATGAAGTGAATGTGTGAATTATTTAACTAAGCCATCACCACCAATAGATGAATTTTACTATGAGGAAGACTCTTATGTAGTGAATGAGCAGACATGGGTCTCCGAACGAACGCCCAAGTCTCCAATAAGGAGAATTGGCTCTAAAATCAAGGAAATCAAGGTCGGAACTATGGGAATTACAAGCGAGAGAGTCACTACATTCGAGATGGTAACTACAACCGTGACAACAACATCAACAAGAGTAACTATGGTAAAAAAAACAATAGACTGAGCCCTATGTTCCACCTCAAAATAAGGAAGTGGATTATAAGGATGATGGAGGCAGTATGGCTCTAATTAAAGATATGTTGTAGAACATGATGAGGAAGTTTGATGATAGTGATGAGCACGCCAAAGAGTTGAGAGGTGATTTAGCAAATAGTGGGAAAAAGGTGGATGCACATGCAATCTAAATCAAGCATCTTGAGTTGCAAATGGTCCAATTTTCTTCTACTTTCAAACCATGCCAACCAGGTACTATTCGTAGCAATACCGTCCAAAATATGAAATATGATGGACATTCTATGGAAGTCGTTTCTCGAGGGGTTAAGCAAACCATTGACCCACCTATGCCATCTGGCGTAGAAGATGACATGAGAGGAGATGATGTGGTAGAGGAAGTTAGTTGTTAGTTGGTAGACAAATTGGAGAAATGAATCTGACATACCTCAAAGGCGACTCCCGTTCCTAGACCACCACCTCTATTTCCGCAAAGATTGGTGAAAAAGACTGAGGATGGTAAATACTGGCTATTTATTACTCTATTGAAACAACTTTCCATCAATGTCATTTTGATAGATTCTCTTGAACAAATTCCTGGTAAAACCAAGATCATGAAAGATATAATTACTAAAAGAGATCGGTTAGTTTTGAGGATGACGATTGGATGAAACACTGTAGTGCTATTGCTACAAGGTCTATTGTGCAAAAGAAAGATGATGCAGTGCTTTCACTATTCCATGTACAATCGCGTTGTTAACTTTGCTAAAGAATTATGTGATCTTGGGGCAAGAATAAATCTAATGCATCTCTCTATTTACAAGAAGTTGGGTTTAAGAGACCCAAAGCCCACTGTGATGCGACTATTGATGGAAAATCGAATGATGAAGTGGCCTATTTGCATACTCCATGATGTGCTGGTGCAAGTAGAGTCATTTATTTTTCTGGACGATTTTGTGATTTTGATTGTGAGGTGGACTTTGAGGTGCCTATTATTCTAGGGAGGCCGTTCCTTACTATCGATCTTTCCTTGGTTGAGACGGAGAAAGGGCAAATGATTTTTTGTTGAACAATGAAGAAGTGACTTTCAACATTTGTAGGTCCATGAGGCACAATGATGAGCTCAAATCGGTATCTCCCATATCCTAAAAGGTTGAGAGTTCGTCATAGGGCCAAATACAAGAGAGCCTTGGTGTTATGGCACTAGAGGCAGTGATCATGAATTTTTAGAGTGAATGTATTGAAGAGTGTGGGTCAATGGTTGCAGCACTTGATCGAGATGATGTTCGGTTGAAAACAAAGAAATTAGATTTAGATACGAAGCATCACGAATCTCCGACCTCGAAACCATCTATTGAGGAGGCCCCAAAACTGGAGCTTAAGGCTCTGGCACCTCATCTAAGGTATGTTTTCTTGGGAAAAGGTTACACTTTTCCGGTAATCATTCCATCGAATTTGAATGTGGAGAAAGTGGAGTGTCTTGTAGAGGTATTGAAGAGGTTCGACGAGCCATTGGTTTGACAATTGCAGATATTATGGGTCTTCCACCCAGTATTTGTTCTCACAAAATCCAAGTCAAGACGATCATCAGCCAAGATAGAGAATCAAAGATGGTTAAATCCATCTATGCAAGAAGATGTGAAGAATGAGATTATTAAGTGGTTGGATGCCATAGTCATATATCCGATCGCTGATAGTAGTTGGGTATACCCTGTTCTGTGTGTGTCAAAGAAAGGGGTAATGACTGTGGTCCTTAATGAGAAAAATGAGCTTGTTCCAATGTGGCCGGTGACCGGATGGAGTGTGTGTATGGATTACTGAAAATTGAATGAATGTACTAAGAAGGACCATTTTCCTATATCTTTCATGGATCAAATGTTGGATAGGTTATATACCGTGGTTTCACGGTTTTTTTAATGCTTCTTGTTTAAGTTTAGTGTGTGTCCAAAAGCCTTTTTGTATTGATTTTTATGTAAGTTTCCCTTTATTTGCAGGAAATCTGTCTAAAGATGAACGCGGACGTTTTTGAGTAAGAAATGCAGAAAAGTTACCACCTATGGAGCTTGTGAAGGTTCGTCGTGCCTATGACGGTCCGTAGGATGCATCGTAGTGAAGCTGCTGAAGGAAGTTGGGGAAGTCTGACCATGTGTGGGGTTAAAAAGTGCATGACAGACCGTCGTAGACATGACAGACCGTCCTGCTGGTTCGTCGTGATGATAAGAGAAGTAGTCCCACTACCCAAATTCCAAGTGTTCAAGTGTTATGGAACAGAGACCCTCGACAGACCTTCGTGCATGTGACAGTCCGTCATACCTACCGTTGAGGGTAATGAAGAGAGCAGCAAAATAATTTGCAAAGTATGAAACAACTGGGTCCATGACGGCCTATCATAACCGCGACGGTTGTCAATAAGTCCGTCGACCCAGCCGCGTTTTGACATATTTTCAGCAATTAGAGTCCTTCTTTTATTAGGTTTTTTTTTTAAAATAGTTGTAAAAACCTTGTTTTTGGGGTTAGAGTCATTATTGGAAAAATACTTTTATTTTAGATTCTTTGTTAGTAGATTAATTTAGATATTAGACTTTGGATTGTTGTACTTTTCTTTGGAGTTGATTGTTGGTGATTTTGTCGATTAATCAAGTAAATTTCTGGATTTTATTCTTTATCAATGAAGTAAGTGCATGAATTCTTATATCATATATATGACTATTATGATTATGACTATGGGTAACTAAACTCCATAACTAGGGTTGTGGGAACCATGGGTGAATAATAAGGTAAAATAAAATAACAATTCTAGAATAGCGTCTTGCATGTATTGATAATTCTTTCGGTTAAAAGTCTTTTTAACGGATGAACAACGTTAGAACTCGCCTTAATGCTACTTGTCGGACCAAGGAGGTAGATATTAGGAAAAGAATTATCAAAATAGATTTAGTGTATACTATCTAATAGGCTAGTATTGATTAGTACGAGGTAATAACTTAGTGAAATATCGAGTACAATGCTTTATATGAGGTAAAGGTAAGGGTTAGTATAGCAACACACATAGCCGGACAAAGGTGCGGAGTGAAATTTTCTAGATGCCGGACCAAGGATTTAGAGATACATAACATATCACTTTTCCTGCAAGATACTAGGAAAGAATTGTTATAGTTAGAATTATGAAGTTAGGAACCCGTGGGGACCACTTAAACCCTAGTTACTTTTATTAATTGATTAAACTTCAACATTTGAATATGTTAGTTGTCTACTTTTATTTAGCTATTTATTTTCATTCATTTAGAAATAAACCCCCCCCCCCATTTTATTGTCATTGTTTTCTAAGGAAATAATTGACTAAATATAGTAATAATAGATTGAAGTTAAGTCTGAAATATTTTCCTCGTGGGAACGATCCGAACCTCATTAGTTTGGTTCTTTACTTGATATGACCGCTTTACTTCTTATTTGAGAAGTAAATTTGAGCGTATCAATAGGCTTGTACGAAAATGGTGGTATTGTTTTCTTGATGGTTATTCGGGTTACAACCAAATCTCTATTGCACCAGAAGATCAAGAGAAAACCACTTTTACTTGTCCTTATGGAACTTTCACGTTCAAGAGGATGCCCTTCGGGTTGTGTAATGCACCGACTACTTTTCAGTGATATATGATGTCTATATTCTCCGTTATGGTGGAGGACACCATTGAGGTGTTTATTGATGATTTTTCTGTTCTTGTTGACGTGTTTGAACATTGTTTGAGTCATTTGGTCGATGTTCTCAAGAGGTGTGAAGATTGCAACCTTGTGCTAAATTGGGGAAAATATCACTTCATGGTGAAAGAGGGTTTTGTATCGAGAAAAAGTTGAGGTGATAGAGAGACTTTCTTCACCCATCTCTGTAAAAGGTATGAGGAGTTATCTTTGGCATACGGGCTTCTACTGGAGGTTAATCAAGGATTTTTCAAAAATTGCACATCATCTGTGGAAGTTAGTTGAGAATGAGTGTTAATTTTTTTTGATGAATTCTTTTTGAAAGCATTTGGAGAGTTGAAGGAGAAGTTGCTATTTGCACCAATTATTATTTCCCCAGATTGGAGCAAACCATTTGAGGTTATGTGTGATTCTTGTGGGGTTTCTCTTGGTGTATTTTGGGACAAAAAAGGGATAAAATCCTTTACCCCATTTATTATGCTAGTAAGGCCCTTAATGAAGCTCAAAAGAATTATATTGTAACTGAACACAAGATCCTTGCGGTGTTTTTTGTGTTCGAGAAATTTCCCTCCGATTTGCTTGGCACGAGACTCATAGTTCATATTGATCATTCTTCTTTGAGATAGTTGATGGAAAAGAAGGATGCGAAGACACGGTTGATTATGTGGGTATTACTGTTGCAAGAATTTGAATATGAAGTGAAAGATAGAAAAGGGACCAAAAATCATGTTGATGATCACTTTTCTTGATTATAGGATGAAATTGTGCGAGAGTTGGGTGAAACGGCTGAAATTGATAATACTTTCCCTGATGATCATGTTTTGGCCGCTTCCCATGACTTGATTCCATTGTTCGCCAATTTTGTGAAATATTTGGCTAGTGACGTAGTTACATCAGACTTGTCCTTGATCAAAGGAAAAAGTTTATGCATGATGTTAAAAGTTCTTTTGGGATGAGCCATATTTATATAGGAGTTGTGTTGATGGTCTTATTCGCCGGTGTGTGCCGGAAGTTGAGATGTTAAGTGTTTTAGAGGCATGTTACTCCTCAACTATTGGTGGGCATCATTGTTGTATGTGGACTGCCAATAAAATTTTGAAATGGGGCTACTATTGGCCAACCATCCACCAAGATGCTCATGAGTTTTCCAAGGCATGATATAGGTGTGAAAGATATCAATGTATTTCTAGAAGGCAAGAGCTCCCTTTAAATGTCATTCTTGTAATTGAGTTGTTTGATGTGTGGGGCATTGACTTTATGGGCCCGTTTTTGAGTTCTATGGGATGAAGTATATTCTTGTGGCGGTTTATTATGTGTCAAAATGGGTTAAATCCATAGCACTTGTAAATAATGAAGGCAAGAGTGTCACCGCGTTCTTGAAAAAAAACATATTTTCCAGATTTGCCACACTGAAGGGATCAAACTTTTGCAACAAATTGTTCAAAGGGTTATTGTAGACATATGGGGTTCGCTACAATGTAGCCACTCTTGTCATCCTCAGACTAGTGGGCAATTTGAGATGTCAAAAAGAGAAATCAAGCAGATCTGGCAAAAATAGTGAATGCTAGTAGAACGGATTGGTCAAGGAGGTTTGATGATGCTCTTTCGGCCTAGCGGACAACATACACGACCCCCCATAGGTATGTCTCCATACAAACTTTTATATGGGAAGGTGTGTCACTTGCCGGTGTATTTAGAGTATAAAGCCATGTGGGCAATGAAGAAACTTAAAATGGATTGGAATGAAGCAGCAGAACAGAGATTAATTGGGTTGAAAGAGCTTGATGAGTTTCGCTTGAAGGCGTATGAATGTTCATCCCTCTACAAAGAATAGATGAAGAAGTACCATGACCAAAATATTGAGAAGCGTGACTTTATGGTTGGGTATTTAGTGCTTTTGTTCAAGTCTAGGTTGCGTTTGTTTTCGGGCAAACTAAAGTCCAAACGGACTGCTCCATTCTTAATCACTTAAGTGTTCCCTCATGGTTCAGTTGAGTTGGAGCAAGGAGGGTGCACGGTTCAAATCAAATGGACAAATGATCAAAATCTTCCTTGGGCATGAATTAAATCGGTAATGATGTATATGAGAGTTATACTTTCTTTCTTAATTATGAATCTATCTTATTCATAGATATGCATGAAATGTGTGTGTACATTTGTTAACATGATCACATAATGGCTTAACACCTAACATTGAAGAAGCCACCCGCTAACGATTACAACACATGTGACACAACCCGTAAGTACCCCCTAGAAGATAGGGAGAACCCTTCGATCAGGAGAAGGTATACTTGTCCCTTTGGGGTCTTGTACAAGCCCTTTAATTATCATTCATTGCATAATACATGAAAAGTAGAGCGGAATTTAAAACTTTTCACGACATTTAATATAAAAGGAATTCATTCATAAATACTAAGAAAATTTCATTGTCACAAGCACAACATAATGACACGACATAGTATCTTAGGGACATAGACCTTTACATTTAAATGAAATTCATAATAAGAACTTATACAAAACCGAAAGAATTAAGAACTATGTCCTCGAATATATGAGGGTATACTTTTTCTTGAGAGAATCTTTCCCAAGCCTTTTAACTTCAACCTCGTTTCCAAACCTATAGTTATAGAGTATAGAAAAGTATGGGGTTAGTACAAATAATGTACTAAGTATAACATATGCAAAAAGGGAAATTTTAGTATAATAAGCTTTCATGCCAGATAAGTCAAATCTTCATGAATTTAGAAGTAAAATAACATAAGAAACATGATTTAACACAGAGAAGGATTCCCAAACTTTTACCAAAAAGGAGCATTTTATAGTGAAGTACCCACATTTTACAGTAAGCTCCTTCAACATTACAATGAACTATCCTATTTCAAAAACAGTGAACTTCCAGGGTCAAGCAAAGAGGAAGTGAACTCATTTCCGTAGGTGTTTCCCTAACAAATGATTACCGTACGACTAACCAAGGTAAGTCATGAATGAAACACCCATACACCTCCTTCAATACACACCTCGGTGATCCCCAAGACTACCCCTTTTAGGCTTACTCGCCTCGGGAGAACAAGCCCCCACTCAATGACAAGACATTAGAAGAACACTCAAAAAACACATCAAGACATCCCTTTCGGAATGCCTATATAGTGCAGTGATTATATGGAATCCCATTCAACCACCTACCCTAAGTAGTACACTCTTTTAGTAGTCTTAGCACCAAGACTCCCATTTCGGAAGGTCTACATAGTGCAATGGATAGATAGCATCCCCTACCACTACCTATCCTAAGTAGTACGTTCTTTTAGAAGAATTAGTTACTTCAATTTATATAAGACTCACCAAGACTTCCCTTTCGGAATGCCGACAGTGCAATGGATAGATAACGTCCGATTCCACTACCTACCATATGTAGTATACTCTTTTAGAAGACTTAACATTTTCATTAATTTTGTTGGTGTTAGATTAACCGACATATACCATGAGAGCTACACATGGAATCCTTATACTTCCCTTATCGGAGAAGGGTACCCTCACTTTCCTAGAGTGAGGTCTTTCTCTTTAGATTTTACATGGATATCCCAATAGCTTTACCTATGCGGGCGCGTTGTTAAGGGATAAGGAGATTTCTACTAAGTAACTCACTCTCTATACACGAGGAGTACTCATCTCAAGAGGTACATTGGAGTACAACAGCTCAACTCATGAAGTTTAACTACCTCTTCTTCATATCCTCTCGGTGCTAGGCATAACTCCCCACGCATTCTCAACATTCACTAGTAAAGGTGAAGGATAACTTTTGGACACCACATCTCAACTCACAAAGGGTATCAGCCTCCAACCTACATTAGAAAGCTCTTTGTAATAGTGAGGTTGCTACTAAATACTTTTTCTATACTAACAAATAGTAATCACCCCAAAAACCCACTTTTCACTTAAATTAGCTTCATTCTTTCATTCAAGTGTGAGTGTGTGTGTACATGTGAACACACCTTGCACATAAGCATCATTTAATATAAATTACATTCTATGCATGCTTAGAGCTTCTTTCATCACATCACACACTTTAGCATGCTTCACATAATCATAAAAGCCATTAGACATAATCCTAACCATAGTTTTCATAACAAGCTTTATAAAACACATTAACATGAATAAATTTATTCCCATCATTCTTCACATAATATTTCTTCATGTCCTCATTCAGAATACACAAGTAACTGCACATTCATAAAATTCAAGTAAGCACGTCCACCAAGAAGATGGACCACACCACTCAAGAGCATTTCGTAATTAAAGCTAAACAAGATAACCAACTAACTCTTTAATACAAGCTTCAATCACCTATAAGAATTCCTTCAACAATTCATCATAATATAGCCCTTAGGGAAGTAGCTAAACAACAATATCAATAAAAGGAAACGAAAGCTCAAAGACTACAATATCATGTTCATTGAACCTATTCCTTAAGCTAAAATTTGAAAAAAAAGCTTTAACATGATTTCATTGAAGTTTTAGCATTAAAATCACCAACTAACATTAGAAACATCATATTCGAATCATTAGAAATATTTTCATGCAAGGCCCATAGTTAGAGCCAAAGATGGAAGAAGTTAGCGGTGGAAAACTATTTTTCAAATCTATTAGAAAGGAGATCCTTGAATTGAAGAGAGTTCAAGGATGATTACCATAACTCACATTGATTAAACCCTAACATATTTATTATGAATAACTTGGCAACCAACAACCCTTCTATCCCTTCTTCATTTCTAGTTTCCATGGACACTTGAGAGAGAGTTTTAAGAGAGAGCGGTTTTGAGTTTTACGAAATAGAGTCTAAAATTAGGTATAAGAGTTTGCAACATATTAATATACCTAAAAAGACCTAAAAATAAATTCCTAGGATCATAAAAGACTTGGGATGAATTTACCAAACACCCCAAGTCATTACAAGAAAGGATAACTTTTTGTTAGGCCAATTCACGCCCACTAACAAACGGGTCATTGCCCCCATCGATGCCCCGTTGATGGGGTCCGTCAATTCGGACTGAGTCTTTAACTTGTGCAGGATTGGCTAGCCTTGCAGGTCCATTTGACGCCCAGGTCGATTGGCCGTTTGTTGACCAATGGTCCGTCCCTTGTGGCAGTCATTTGTCACTGTTTGGCAGCCTCTTTCCAAATGAATGGGGTCCTCTTCTAATGCCACTCGTGTGTCCTAGGTGGGGTCGTACCCAGACATTAAACCTCTAAACATAGTCGTCTAAGTATTAGGAACATCTCACATCAATTTTGATGAAAATGTACATGTAAAACTCACTCAAGCACATCAAGACACATGAACAATTTCTAAGACACACCTTCTGAACGTCATGGACGTTTGACCTCCAAACTTCACACACTTCCGAAGGACATCAAAATAACTTATTTTAACACAAAATAACCCAAAAAAATAATCATGAAGCTCTAGTTTACCTTAGTTCAATTTAGGTTATAAGAACATGTACAACCTTTCCTCAAATCTTAAGTCATACCCAAATATAGAGTATTAAGAGTTGTAGACTACACAGACTCACATTACATAATAGGAGACAAGATCATATTAATCATTAGAATAGAAGAATCCTAGCATACTTTAACCACACATTCATATGAGTTTCATATAAGTAGGGGTCATGCTCTAATAGTACTTATCATCATTAGCCATCTTAGACCACTCCTAACCCTAACATGATAATCACATATACACGACATCATCCACACACCTAAATCATGCAACCAGTATGGAAGACTATTCACATACTTTACATAACATCAATTCACTTAGAACATGATATTAGAATCAAGGCTAAATCCATCAACTTCCTATGTATGGAAATAATCATATCAGTTCATCTTGTATCTAATTCCTTCAATTCTATCATCACCATACGTATACATGTACAAGAATGTAAGAATTGCCACCATAAGTGGGTCATACCAAAAATTGCCCTTCCAGGTAAATTCAATATGCATTCTAAGCTAAATAAAAAGATTTGTCAACTTAGCAAATCTCCATGTTAACGATCACCTTGATCAATCCTCCACAATTCATAATCAATTAAAATAGATAAGACTAGGATTAATCAACATACTATAATCTAATAACAATTGAATCATAATCTAGTCAAGATCACAATACCTATAACATATCATAATTTGAGAGGATAAAGATATCATGGGATCTTAAAGGAATTGGATTAAAAATAATTTTATAACCATAGATTAATTACATAAGAACATTAGAATGCTTTTTAAATCACTTTAACAATGAACCCATGACTAGATTTAAATATAGGATTTTGACTTAGAATCATGTTTAATAAACTTTGAACGGACTCCATTGATGAATGGTTATATAGGGATAACGGATTACAATACCTTTTACATTATGTAGCCAACGAAATTCTGAGGACAAAGCTCCAAGAATACACCTCCATAGCTTGTTCTTGGTCCTTAATGGGGGCTTTGGGAGAGTTTGTGTTGAGAGGGAAAGATTTGTTTTGAAGAATGTATACTTATTTAGAGCTAAGGATTATATACTAACTTAATACTGTAAACACATAATTAAACCGTCTAGAGTCTAATGAGGAAGTGGGGTGAATTTACCAATTCACCTCTTGCGTGGAAGCGTGCATGTTGTAGATTGCAGGATCAAAATGACAGAGGCATGACGATAGGGCGTCGATGCAGTTAAAGGTTATCCTACACTCCATCAATGGTGACTGAGACTGTCACTTGGGGATTTAAGCTCACAACGCTAAGTGTTGATCTACCCCCCCCCCCATCGACGGGGTGTCGTCTCAAGCACTGGGTGTCGACCTTGGCTCGTCTATTGACACTACCAAGGCAGTGTATAGGAAGCCTTTGGGTCCTCCTAAAGGGCCTTTTGGGTGGTCCTTGGAGAGTCACACCTGGATGTTTCCAACGTAAATACGATCTTGACATGTTAAGGACCTTTTATATAAATCTCACCCAAAATGAACACATAAAACATGCCAAGGCACACTAAGACACACACGCACGTCTTAAGGCTAACTTTGAAATGTCTCGGACGTTCTTTGACATTTGACCTCCAAACCACTTCAAATCAAGTGTACACACTCCACATCACTTAATTAACATGTTATTAACCTTTTTAGGAACTAGTGAGGATCTAGACACCTAAACTCATTTTGAGGGTCTTAACAATATCCCCCACTTTGTAACACCATCCTAGAATAACACTTGGAATCCTTTAAAACACACTCAAGTACTCAACGAACCTTAGAGAATCTCACAACATTAAACCTGTTAACACATAAGAGTATATGCTCCAAAAACACAAAGTACACCAACTTCATACTATCATGCAACTCAAGCATCAATATCAAACATGGAATACTCTTACTTTTTCTTCCATGCGTACATGCTTTTGCATACTCATAGCCATTTGGAGAAACAACCTTCTCCAACTTTTAGGCATGCTCATTATTTCATCATAAAGTTAGACATAGAATGGATTTCTCTTGCACAAATAGGCCAAATCCACAATTCAGGTCATGATAAATAACGAAATTCACTTAGTTGCACAAAAAATATAAATTATGTAGGTTAACTACAACCTCATAGTCTAGACATAATACCATGAAGGTTATATATAACATTATTATGTTCAACTTTTTTTAAAGGTGACTACCTTCTCCTAGTCACAACATAAACAAGTGGAGTCATAGAGTTTACAAATAGCAATGCACAAAGGTCAATTCATTTAAGGAGGATTTATTTACTCAAAACCAAAGCATGCTTAACTCTCTTCCTTATGAATTCAAAATTGGAAGCTCATACCACACACATCACAACAATAGGAGGTCATTTCATCCAATTTCAATTCTTAACATGAAATTATCTCTCATATACATGCATTATTTAGGAAAGGTGCTACAATTCTTAGGCACACATTGATGATATTGGATATACATATCATCACTTCTCAAGAATGAGCCTACAACAACACTTTCTAATTCATAGAAGTAACACAATTTTCACGGGACTCATCATTTCTCATTAAAGGAAAAACTGACATTTCATTATTTGGTAAAACACTTCACATTAAATGTGTCATCAACCATGTTTATCTAGCCACATCATGAATTTAAATGCACATTTAATATATCAAGATGTACAATAACATGAGATTCATGAACTTGATCAGAATTCCTTTTTCATGAAATAATGACATTTCATAATATGCATAACATAGTGTCATTTAAGACATGTATAACTTATGGAGAACATGTAACTTATACTCATATGAAAAACTCCCATCATATAAAGTTACTTAGGAACTCTTTGGTTTCAAGCTTAAATAGGAATAGAAGGAAAATATAAGGATATAAACAACCCTTTATTCAACTCATCATCCCCCACTTAGGGTAAACCCATTTAAGAGAAACTTTTCTCATCCAAGAGGACTTCGACTCACCAATCCTTCTATTCAGACACACATCCCTCTCTTTGGTTAAAGCTCATGCTAAATTTTCTTAACCTCACCTCCTTTCATCTGTCAAGAAGGAACTATTTCCCCCTTAGTTATTCACTCACACTTCACTAGGTGATGAATTAAAAAGATCCCAAATGAGTAGATAACTTATTCAACCTCATGATCATCACTCCAAGTGATTTATAACATAAGAAAGTTCAAGGTAACTCAAAATAGGACAAATACGGGCATTCATAATCTTACCATATAGGCACATTAGCCCCTACTCGGTAGGACTACTAAATTATTCATCACCTCATACCCTTAATCACAAAGTTCAAGGCAAGTCAATACCAAACCTATATACTCCTCACATAAGATGATTGACATTCTTGAGGGTTTCTAGTCCTAATATCTTCTCAAGGAGCTTACTAACTCAACAATCAAGATGTATCCCTCAAGTACCAATTCTCCTCCAAGTTTATCACCTGAATGGATTCATGAAAATCAAGTTAGTTCATACTGACAAACACATGATGCCTTAACTAAACCATGAATACCAAGGGTAATTTTATATATCATAACCTTCTACCACAAAGTCATAAGAAGTGTCATATTTTTGGATACAAGCCGACAAGGGTCATCACCTTTGGTGGAAACGTCCAACATACTATGCCTTCGTAAAACCTAAGCACTTCCTCATATGACCATACTTAAGATCAAACTTAAAAGTCAACTAACCACATTAGATTAGGTCAGCATTGTATTTTTCTCCTTAACCTAAAGAGTAAAGGGTACATGTTACCCTCAAAGTCATTCTAGGGAAAAGACATAATAAAAACTTATGGAATAAAACCCCTTTCTCCCATTTTCCCCACTCTTAGAATATAGTCATAAGGTTTCTCTCCTTAGCTAGCACACTTCAGAGCCACCACACCTGGTTCAACATCTATCTTCCTTCCATAGGAGGAAGTCTACACCAAAGACTCCAATCCACATAAGGGCAACTAGGGGGAATTTCTCATAGTAATACCACATTATTCTTTTACTATTTATCACTTTTCTCGAAAAAATTTCTAGTCTATAGCATTTCATTACACTATCCTCATACACAACTACAAATAACCCATCAATTCACAAGAGGACTCCATTAAACTATAACAACTCTTAGCAAGCTATAACCACGACATATCATAACTTTTGAACAAAGTATCTCAAAGTCGTGTATGAAATATATAGCCACAAATGGCATCACATAAACATATATCCATTTTAACCTTCATACATACTCATCAAGCCAATAAACCAAAGTAATAATAAAAACTCACCATTTCTCCCTCAAGCTTTGAGACAACATCCTTTACAAGCAATCATATCTAAAAGACCACCAGACAAAGAAATATAAGAGGGAAATAATAGAAAATTAACTTCTATGGCACGACATAAGAGTGTGAAGAAAGTAAAACTCAATCGTCCTATAGCATGTCGCAAATAGATGTGTCACAACACACCACCGATGAAGAGACTCTACTACATGTGACAACAATATAATTTTGACCTAAAATCCACTTTTATAACTTTATGGTATGATACCATGGTTTTCACGACCAAGGAGCACCCCTTAGAATTAACACGGTGACCTCTCGGAGGTCTTATACAAGCCTTTAGACATCCTTCATTGAATTTCATAATAAAATTAACAGAAAAAATAAAACGTTTAATGGCACATCATATACTAAAATTATCACTCCATATATATATGTATAAAATATCATAACTGCATAAGTAGACTCTAAGTCTCATATCAATCATAAGACACAACTAAATTGTCACACCCGGATTCTGGAATCCAAATGCAACCGACATTGTTAACCTTTTAGAGGTCGCAGACAAGCCTCTTCTTAGCTTTCATCACAATCATATAGTTAAACTGGTGGAAAATTTAAAATTTTTAAAACATAGTGAAGTATACATAGACTTCATAAGATTACTATATAGAATAATATTCTAATGATCTCAAACAAAAAAACCACCTATAATCAATTAAACAATTCAGATGAAAGAATCAATATATCGTAATAATTTGCCAAACGACCTTAATACATAGCTTTGAAGAAAAGTTTTGAAATGAAACACTAGGGCCAACATCCACTAGCTATTTCTAAAGTGCTATGTTAGAATGATAGATGTAGCATCCTCGATCTGGAGATCGCTAATCCAAACCGCTTCAATGAGTATTCAATCTTCTCTCTGACCTGCTACTATACAAATAATAATAAAGTAGGGTTAGTAACACTTGTACTAAGTATGGGTGTATGCATATATACACGTAGGGACTATGCATGATCAAAGAAAGCTCTTCCTACAACAACATGCAAGTTTTTGAAAGTAAAGTCACTAGACTTTTCTAATCCGTTATCCGTTAATCATGGTATGAATATGACATCTTTTAGGGCATTTAAAGCACACAAAAAATTTCTATATGAACATAAGACCTTCGAATCATGAACATAATTAAAGAACAACTCGAACGAAAATTGAGAAAATTTCTCTTCCAAAACCTGAGAGCTCTTCCCCCAAGACCTTTTTTTATTTTTCATTCTTTTTCTTCTTCTTGTTGTGTAGTTCAATGATCTCCTTAATCCTATGTGTTACTTACTAGTTCAATGATTCACTATAGTCCCATACCTATAACAAATCGAGCAAGTAATCCAAAATATTAAGGAAATAATTTGGCTACCCTTACTACAAGTTATTCTTTCCATTCTTGGTAAATTGGGCATGAAATCTTTATAAGACAATCTTTATTGTATAGGCTTCTTATTTCATCATATTCACACTAAGGAGGTTATGGGGCATTGATTAGCCATTATTTTTTACTCCCCTTTATTGGCATAATATAAGAAGTCATTATAAGCCATTTTTTTATTTGGTTATGCCAATTATTTGATCATTTGCATAACATGAAGATATTGGACCATATATCTTGATTTGGCAAAAGACAATAACTTGTTAAAACTTCATTCTTATCAACAACAGATGATTTGACATACTTAAGCTCTTGGTTTCTTAGATCACATTGAGCATACATTTCTTCTTATTTCTTTCTTACATTCTTAAAGAATTCTTTATTATTAAGATCATGCGAGCTAACACGAAATCTAGTGTCTTCCCCACACCGAAAAGGGGTGGTTCACCTATCAAAGTGAACATAGATCATGTGAGCTAAACATGAAATCTAGTGTCTGGCCCACACTGAAAGGGGTGGTTCACCAGCTAAAGTTAAACCAAGTCCAGTGTCTTCCCCACACCGAAAAGAGGTGGTTCACGGCTAATGTTATCTGAATATTTTCGTTGAGCATTAACCGACATAGATCATGTGAGCTAATCATGTAATTCACTGACCTCCCCACACCGAAAAGGGGTGGTTTAACCTGCCAAAGTGAAACCGCATCATACCTAGCTCTCTTAGGTGGAATCCACTTGCTAGTTCCAATGATGGAAACATAGTTCGGAGACTAGGAGATTTTCAGTAGACCTTATCAACCTTGGTGGAACCTCATCTCATGAGTCTTCCATGTGCTGGCAGAAGCTCATTGCTAGTCTATCGGTGCTCTGGTCATCTTCTTTTTCTTTATAACTTTTAGAGTTGACTTCAACATTAGTGAAGGTTGCTTCTAGTTATGAGGTTAATTTCACTCTTTGGATAACCGGTAATCCTTTTCTTTGCATGATGGAATGTGAATTTAACCTTACATTATAATCTTTGTGTTGATGAGACTTGTCTAACAATTATTAATGCCCTATTATGTAGTATCTTAATATAATTGTCTATGTGTGATTGAGACTTGTCTCATTTCTTTTAATACCTCATTCTGGTCACATTAATAATTCTTCAACTTTTAAGTATGTCATTACTCACCCTATCTTGTTCAATGACATTTAGTAGCTTTATACCACTCTTTATGAACGTCATATACTTTGTTCAATGTACTTACTTATCTTCATAGTTCATTTGGAAAGGGTATGTTGGGACTTGTCTCAATGATTGGAATACCCTTTGGTTATGAATTCAAAGTTACATTTGTCATTTTTAATTTGGTTTAAATTAGACATTAGACAACTTTCACATACATTGAAGATAACTTTGTAAGCAAATTCTATTAGACAATTTGAAGAGTATATTACTAGCCAATTTATTGGCATAAGCCAAACTTTAACATATTGAGGTAATCTAAATCTTAATTTTCAGCCAGCCAACCTTTTTAGATTTTATTAGCTTATAAGTACAAATTCAATGAATAACTTATAACATTAGACTAAACCTCATAAAAAACTCATAACAAATTCATCTTTCTCAAACACAATTAGGCATTACACATTCTTTATCTCATGTAAGTAATACTTTTATTATACGAATCTAATTAGTAAGTCCCATTCGACATTAGTAACTCAAGAAACCTACACATAATGATCAATTAGAACCAAATACAACCAACATGTTCGATATTACATTATACATACTCGTAGAATTGAAAACAAGGATAACTAGCGAGATGGACGTTAAACAATATCATCGGGAACAACCCTAGTTTTGATATTCTTAATTTCATAAAAGTTTGAAAAGCCACTTTGAGAAATGATTCCTTGAGATAAAACCCATACCTTATGTAGAATTGAATCTGGGAAGATCACATGGCACGAAAACCTTGAAGAATACCATGAAATCGCCTAAGGAGAATTTCTACATTCTTTACGTTTTTGCTCACTGTTTCCAGTTTGGAGTTTTCTAGTGTTTTAACATGAGTCTAAATATTAGGAAATAATCTTGAATAATTCATTTTAGGCTAATTAATTCAATTAAAAACAATAAATTAATTAATTACTAAAACACCCTCCTAAGTTGACTAGACATAGGAGAACATTTGACTTAGCCAAATCTAAAAATTGGCTAAGGGTCTCGGCCTAGATTGTGAATATTCATTAATTAATTTAGTTTTTAATTTAATTAATTAAGGAACATAGGGTAATTCTAAATTAACCCTAAGTCATTAGGACGATAACTAACCCTTTTGGACCATCCTAAGTTAGGTACTAGGATGTTTTTTGAATTAGTTACTAGGTTAGTGTAACCCGGTTAGCTCTTAGGTTGTCGGGTGCACTAGTTGGTTTATTTTTGTTTGTCCTAGGCTAGTTAGATATTTAGGCAAGTTAGTTAGAAACTAGAGTTTTTTACGGAGTTAGGCCTCACATGGAGTGACCCATTCGTACATTCCCCTAACAACCTAACCGAATTCGGTTGGCTTGGTCTTGTGGTCCCCCTTATCCGGTTGCACATGTGTTGCTGCCAACTTTCCCAACCATGCACTCCTATTGTTGCATTTGGAGTGTTCAATCCTTTTCCAAGGTTCCTAACTATGTCCTTGGACACTTTTTAATATACATCATTATTTTAAGTAATCATGTGCCATGGTACCTGGCTTGACACTTGACTGCCTAGTACCTCATGTGTTGGGTTGGGAATCAATATGTCTATTTTTAGCATATGATTTTCATTGTAGATACATTTATTAGACAAACTTGGATTTTATTATACACTATTGTGTATATATAGAAATGGGATAACACCCTTAAGCCAATATTTTCTAATACGACCAATATTACTCAATATTGTGCATTGGGATGCCTATCTACTCCCGATGCCTATTCTTAAAAATTAATAGGCTCTTCACTAGATGATTACATTTTCAGGAATGTTACATTAACCCCCCCTTAGGAACATTCATCCCCGAATGACACTTCACATCATTTTGAATTAGATAGGGTATTTCTGAAGACACATCAACATACTTGAAACTTTATCTTTGTGAATATCTGATTCACAACTTACTCTGGATGATGCACAACACTCAAAGCTTATCTAAAGCTTCATATATGAGATTGAGGAACTCCTTCTCAATCTTACTTTAACTTATTGCACATCACACTCATGCAACACATATATCACCCAAATGCTATAGAGAAACAACATCATGAATGGAAGCATGAACTCATATTAACTCATATAGTGCAAGTTTAAACACACAGTTATGGACTTAAACATCAAAATCGACTTATGCACTAAAATTTAGAGTTTCATAAACATAATAAGACTTAGAAAGAGTATATCTAAACTAAAGTACTGAACAAGTGAGGGTAACGGGATCTCATGTCGGCCTCTGCCTCCCATGTTGCTCCCTCAACAAGTTGGTTCCTCTATAACACCTTTACGGTGGTAACCTCCTTGTTCCTCAGCCGCTTCACTTGGTGATCTAAAATGTCAACTGACACATTTTCCTAAGAAAGGTTCTCATCGACACCTAAAACCTCAACAGGCAGAATTGATGCTGGATCTCCTAGACACTTTTTAAGCATCGAACCATGAAATATTGGATGAACCGAAGCCAAGTCATTTTGCCTACTCGCTGTAACATCTCATAAGAACTTATATACCTCATACTTAACTTTCCTTTCTTACAAATCCTCATCACCCCTTTCATGGGTGATATATTAAGGTAGACTTGATCACCCACCTAAAATTCAAGTGCTCTTTTTCTTTTATCAGCATAGGATATTTGACGACTACCTCAAACCACCCAACTTGAGACCTACATCTCCTGCCAAATAGTACTTCAAAAGGTGCCATACCAATACTGGAATGCTAGATATTATTATAAGAGAACTCCATTAGTGGTATGTGATCATCCAAACTCCCCTTTAAGTCAATAATGCATACTCTTATCATGTCTTCAAGGATCTGAATTGTAGCTCTGCTTGTGCATCCGTCTGTGGATGAAAATTAGTATTGAACTTCACTTATGTACGCAAGATATTTTGGAAAGATCTCCAAAGTAAAAAGCGAAGTTGGACCCTTATCCGAAATGATAGATAAAGGGATCCCATGCGACCTCACTATCTCATTAATATACGACTTGGCATAATCTTCGGCCCTATAAGTAGACTTCACATGTATGAAGTGTGCAGACTTAGTTATTCTTTCAACAATGATCAAAATGGAATCATGCAGTTTTCTTGTCCAAGGCAGACAAACCACATTATCCCTATTAATAGCCTCCTACTTCCATGTTGGAATCTCAATAGACTAGGTAAGTCCTCCAGACTAAAGGTGTTCTGCCTTAACCCATTGGCAATTGGGGAAATACTCAACAAACTTTGAAATATCTTGCTTAATATTTTCCCACCAATAGATCTCCTTGAGATCCTGAAACATTTTAGTGGAACCTAGATGAATGCAATACCTGGAGCCATGAGCCTCTGCAATAATATTAGACCTCAGATAATCAATACTGGGCACACATAATCTTCTATGGTATCTAAGAACACCATCCTACCTAGAGAGAATGATTTATTAAGCTTACTCAACACTGAGTCTTTCAACTTCATGAGTACTGGGTCGAGATGCTGCTTAGCTTTGACATCTACATCAAATGAGGATTCAAAACTGGAACGAACGGTGTATATAACAAATGTACACCTTACCTAGCCAATTTTTGTACCTCTTTAACCAGCGAATTTTTCTCATCATCAATATGAGACACACTTCCCATGCTCAATCGTCTCAATACATCAGCCACTACATTGTCCTTACCTGAGTGATAGTAAACACTTACGTTATAATCATTGAGCAGCTCCAGCCATCTTCTCTAGCGAAAATTTAATTCCCTCTAATTAAAAACATCATGAAGACTTTTATGGTCAGTAAATACATCAACATGTACACCATAAAAGTAATGTCTCCAATGTTCTAACGCAAACACTACATCAGCTAACTGAAGATCATGGGTAGGGTAATTCTTATCGTGGATTTTCTACGGTCTTGATGCATAAGCAATCACCTTGCCACCCTGCATAAGAACACATCACAAACCTATTCGGGAAGCATTACAATATACCACATATACTTCACCACTCCTCAGAATTGTGAGCACTAGGGCTGACGTGAGTCGGTCATTGAGATCTTGGAAGCTCTCCCATGCTTTTCAGACCACTCAAACTTCACCTTCTTCTTTGGTAAGGATGTCAACGGAGTAGCAATAGGTGAAAAACCATGCAGAAACCTGCGATAGTAATTAGCCAAACCCAAGAAACTCTAAATATCTGTGGGAATAAGGGGTCTCAGCAATTCTTCACTGATATAATCTTTTTAACATTAACCTCAACACCCTGGTCTGTCACAACATGACCAAGAGGGGTCACTGATCTAAGCCAAAACACACATTTACTGAACACTACATTCAGTTGATGTACCCTGAGTACCTACAATGTCATTCTTCAATGTTGTCCATTCTCTTCTCGGAACATAGAATATATGAAGATTAAGGGTTCATAGAGATTTTACTTGGAAAGAATAAACTAAACATCAATAATATCATATCTAATTATTTGAGAAAGTTTCATGACTTAGAGTCAAAATTGGACTTTTTCTTAAACTTTGAGATCTTTTGAAAATCACTTTGAAATTCTCTCTAAGGAGATAGAGAGCCCTAGATAAAGAACTTCAATGCCTTTTTTATTAAGAATTCCCAATAGATTTGAAAAAGAAATCTCCATGAATAGAATCCATAGCCCCCATTTCAATCTTCATCTTCTTACTTGAGTTTTTAGAGGGTTTTTGGGAGAAGAGGGTTTTTGATTTGGGTATTTGAAAAAAAAGACATAAATACTATTTTGAGGATTTAAAACTATATATATAAATTAATGATATAAACCTATAAAAATTAACCCCACTCAATAAATAATTAAAACTAAATTACAAAAATGCCCCAAATTTAGGCAGCCCACCCAGGAACCACTCCCACTTTTACGAACCGTGGAGGTTGTTCATAGACAAGTTGACGGCCCGTGGTCGTTGGGGTAGTGGACAACTTGACTTTCAAAGATATTAGGAGGTTAATACATTTCAACAACCTCGTTCTTGCACCATGGTCAAGATCACTTGTTGTGAAGTTGTCCGTGAACTTTGAGGCAGTGAGCTTCCAACATTGGAAAGGCTTGGCTCTTTGGCTAAGACTTTTCCCTTTTGACATGGCTCCTTATAATGCTAATTTAACCAACATCATCTAGGGTCCTTTATCCTTGATCTAAGAAGTCCCTTGATGTTGACTCACTAAACTCATTCAAAAAAGGCATAAAACCACAATACACCACATAGACACGTAAAGGCAAATAGTCGACTAGTCTTCAAACGTCTTGGTCGTTTCCTGACGTTTGACTTTAAACATAACCTGAATGACCTATAAAATTATTTAAGAAGTATTTAACTAGTTGGAAGTTCATAAAACACATGTGAATATCTATATCATCCTAGGTCATTTGCAGGGTTGTAACATGTGGATATGATTGCTGTTTTGCTAACGTGCTGGAAAACTTCTTTGAAGAAAGTGATAGAAGGCATGAGTTTAACTTGAAGTGTGATAGACTTTCCAGAATCCCATACAAGTTGTGGTGATTTTTACGGGTTTTGAAGCTGCTCGTGGAAGTGTCCTTAAAGAATGAAAGTTCAAATATGGTTATGTGAGACCCTAGATGGACCTTGGTGCTTTGTACTAGTCATACAAGGGCTCATGAAGAAGATGCAGTTGAGGTTGATACAACTTTTCTAAGCTTTGTTCATGAGAGGCATTGATGGGCCGTTAATAGCCTCAATGACCATTTAGCTTGCTCGTGAATAATGTCGATTTTTACTTTCTCCATCTCCGCGTAGGAAAATTTTCTAACATTTTTTTAATTAATCAGGGTTTAATTTTTATGTCATCATTCATACTTAGGGGCAAGTTCTTATTAGAGAAAGGATGGTTTCCATTTCATACATATTTTATATCTTTTGATTCATGGTTACAGTTGGACATTATTCATCATCCAATATCTTTAGATAGAGAACACTATAGATAGATAAATACATTCATAAAATAGATATCTGAGTGTTCTTGATTTAGGAGTTGAGACATTGAAGGCTAGTTACCTCACATTTCAGTTGTGGATTTCAAGTTTGTGTTTTAATTTAGTTATATCTTTTATCTTACTTCACACTTGTTCTTGGTTTCTAGAAATGCGGGTGTAATTCTTATATAAAATTGGTGACTTTTTGCTAGACATCAACAAAGCTATTTGGATGTCTGATCAATTGCTTTATTTGTTTTTTCATTTCTTATTTCCATGATGATTTCATGAAATAGGTTCACTCTACTATTTATGTTTTAATTCATAGATTAAAAGTACATGTTAACCCTAGATTTTGATCTTCATGAGCATCTTATAATAGAGATCATGACGTGGAGACATAGATTAATAATTGGATGTTGACTTTAAATCTTGAATTTTAGATTGAAAAATGAAAGTTTAGAGGTTCATTTGTTGGAAGCAACGCTTACTTTTTAAAGAGGTCTAAGTTAACGTAGTAGTTTATTTTGTAATGGGTTTATTGAAATTGAAAGGAGATATCACAATAGAGCACTTTGATATTGAAAGATAAAATATATTAATCAACGATGACCTAGCCTACCCATTATTTATTGAATGATTACGGATTGAATTGCAATGCATCGTTTAGTCTTGATTATTGTCATTTTTTTGTATTTTCGTATATCCGTTACTCTCTATCTTCTGGGTCTCCATTCCTAATTTATTTAAAAATTACCTTTATTCCATAATTTTATACCTCATATGTATAGATTAAAACTTGTATGCAGTTAGCATTTATCTTTTTAATTGTCTTTATATTGTTCCTTATAAGATTTGACCGCGACATGTACTGTTGTATTTTTATTGATGACCACTGCTCACTCTTTTTGTTAGTTTTGGAGAGTGATTTAATCACTATCCATAGTCCACACAAAGATATATGATAAGAAAATGCTACACCTTTAACATCGAGAAACGACCAAAAAGGCAAACGAGATAGTCCACTTATCCAAAATGAACCATGGACCCTTCAGGACAACCTAGACAATCCATCCATTTACGGCATCTTGAATTACCATCTAAGGTTCTATGGGCAGGGTTCACATACATGGAACCATAGAAGGACCAAGGTGACTTGAACGGACAATATAAGGGTCCATACAAGTTATTTATCAATTTTTTAAATTTTTTGTCAACTTCATCATATCTCTCTAAACAAAATTAATTAGGTGGTATGTGACCTATCAGATCAAAGGTATATGATTCCTTTTTCCAATGCCACCAAGGTTACCTAATTTTGAGTTTAGAGTTAAGAGTTATCCCATTTTAGTAAAGAATTCTTGGGCTGGTGAAGCTTCACAAGTGATTATATGCCCTTTGAATCATTAGAAGGGCCGTGAAGCCCCTATATTAAGTCACCTCGTGAGTTTGGAAGTTATAGACATTGGGGTCATTTTCCAACGTGTTTGGTACCCAAACTACGTCTTTTTTAAGCGCTATTTCAAGACATATAAAAAGGGATTAAGTCGTAAAACTATCAAAATCAATTAATTTTCTTAAATACCCTAAACTTGACAACATTCATCCTCTCCAAAAATTATTTTTCTCTATATTAAGGAAGAAAATGAAGGTAGGGTTCTTTAAGTTAAAACATTCTTTGTTTATTATTTCATAGGGCTTCAATCAAGGTATGAGGGAGTTCATCAATGTGTTCCAGTCACCTATTGACTCCCCAAAGTTTCTTCAATTCTCAAATTCAATTTCCCAAGATTTTATTCACCTATTGACTCCCCAAATTTTCTTCAATTCTCCAATTCAATTTCCCAAGATTTTATTAGACTTTTGCTCAATACCGAATGGGTTCTGTTTTTATGAATTATTTTACTTTATTATGATCTTATATTGATGATGTGTACTGAATTATGTGCATTAAAACAGATTTTATGTGAAAACATGCATTGATCTATGAATTATTTACTATAAACCCTGACCTACAAGAATCTATGAAGAAGTTGTAATCTATGAATGTGTTTTATGAAAGTATGCATGTTTTATTAAAGTAATGTTTATAAGTCAAGTAAGCTTATAGATTAAGGTATCTATATGTTCAATGAATCTTGGCGACTTGATATGCATGACAACTAGATTCCTCCTCAATGTTTTTCCGGCTATTTTCAAAAATTAGGTCATAATAAGTATGTTATCTATAAATCTCATTAACGAATATTGATCGTGATCTAAAAACTGTATCCATTACTATAGGGAGTATCTAGTATGAAGTGAACGACTATGGGCGTTAAAGCTATTATGAAAAGATCATGGACGGTGAAACGTTTTTGCACACATGGTCTAAGGAGCTATGATGTTGCTAGATTGGATTAGTATATTAATTAAACATTTCCATCAACGATAAGACAAACAGATTATAACCATGTTCCATAATGATAAGGTAAGAGGAGATAACCCATATGACCTAATAATAACACAAGTTACGAGTAATAATTATTCCATAGGATTTATTCTTTGCATAAAGTGAACTAGCGGTGAATACCAATTATCCGTTGACTAATTCCCACCATAGGATAATTGTATTAGATATAAATTAGCTACTGGATCCACGTAAGGTGAAATTTCATGGTCCTTACCTTAGGAAGCATGACAACTTTTCTTAATGTAGGGCATCAACTTGATTCTTGTAAGACCCCGAAAATTAGATATGGTGTCTAGAGCATAAATTGTTTTTCTCAAAGTTATGATGTCCTAAATATGCTTAAAATTTAGTATAAAGGCAGTAGATAAAATATTATAGGTATTGGAAGCCGAACGTTAAGGGACGACTAAGACGTTCGACGACTAAGTCACCTAGATTCCTAATATGAGGTTCTATGTTATTATGGGTTTTTCATGATGTTATAACGTTAGAAAATTTATTTTTATACGGTTTAGAGACAGTTTACAAAGTTTTAAGTGATTTGAAAGTCGAACATCAAGGGACGACCAAGACGTTTGATGATTAGTCGCTTATGTGACTCGTGTGTCTATGCATGATTAAATTTGTATTAAATGAGTATAATCAGTATTGTAATTTTTTATAATGATATTAAATATTTTTATATGAAGTTTCATGAAGTTTGAAGGTTAAACGCCCAAGAAGGTCCAAGGCGTTCGAAAGATAGCCCCTAAGACATTCATTATATGTCATGTTGGGGCCAAGGGTGTTTGAACGTCTTGTCGGTGTTTGTTTTGGATGAAATATATGTGGAAGGTGTATAAATTTGTAAGGTCAATACTCACATTGGAAAAGTATGGGAAGGACTTCTAAAGGGCACCACAAGAGACCCCAATAGAAGGACCCAAAGCTGCCTAAGACATTGCCTGGGCAATGTCCATTGACGGACCCAACGACAAATCATTGGTCCACCAAAGATCCTTCTAGAAGGTCTCGTATATGGGGACATGAATTGGGAAGGTCTCACGACAATATTAGGCCATGTACCCAATGAAGGAACCAGGCACGGCCCGTTAATGCCACGACGTCCCATCACTGCCTTCGTCGAGGGTGGCCTACAACTGGCAGCTTGCGTCTGTTTCATTAAAGGGGTAAATGGAAAATTCGCCCCACTTACTAACCTGACTATAATAGGTTTATTTATCTATTTTGGGTGTATATAAGTCATCAAGAACGTCATCACTCCATTCTAGAATCCTCACACAAGATTGAAACCTTTCCCTCCAAAAATACACTGTATAGAAACCACCATTGTTTGTGAAGCTCAAGAACAGATTCAAGCTGTGTTTTCTATGGATAAATCATCAAGTCTTATAGCTTTTAATCTAGACAAAGGTATGGTGATCTTCATCTATAGTTATCTTTTCATGCAATGAATTCAAAAGAGAAAAAAATATATGATTGAACACTTTCTTCTTCAATCTTCCACGGGTTATTTCATAAAATGATTTCAAAAGCATAATATTAATGTATTTATAATTTTCTAATGATTGTAAGTAATTTACAATCCAATTCCTTGAGGAACGCATTCTCTATCACGAAAACGATTTAACCTTGCATGAGGCTTATGATCGTGATTTGTTATTGATTGAATTATAATTCTATTACGTTTATGTGATTGTATATTCTTTTATTCAAATGACTTTATATTGAATTGATGATGATCAGTCTATGATGATAAATTTATATTGAATTGAACATGAATAGCCTATGGTTCTATGTGTTGCCTTGAAGTCGATTGTGAGATAGGTTATATAGGGCTTTGATTACATATGAACTACGGTAGATAATATTTTAGGATGATATAATGGATGAATTTTGTAGGTATAAATCCTTAATTGACAATCTAAGAAAGGCTTTCATGAATTTATCTAGATTCCTTTAGGGTATGAAGTCAAAAAGCTAACTGTGTGATGGATCTTGAGTTGTTGTTATATCAAGCATGGTTTCTTCTTATTTTTTATCCAATTAGCTAATTCCTAATGAATGTATTGGTAATAAAATATGAGTTATGATCAAATCCTTAGAGAGCTCATAGTAATGGTGAAGTCTTCTATACTCTAGCAAATCGATAAGCCTAAATGCCGATATTGTAACCTTAATCTTACGGGTATGTAGTTATGATTTCAATATCGTTAAATGTTGGTTTAGCTACTAACTTATACTCATAATATGTATGAAATATTATCTAAATCAATGCAAGAAAAATTAGCTAATAATATATGTTATTCTACTTTCCTAGTATGTTTATGTGTTATATTATGTTATTGTATAATCTTGTAGCGAATTGTACATGGTTTCTTATGTGTTTAATGTACATCTAGATACTGACATATATGTGTTTTATTTATGAAGAAGGTGTATTGATCAATGATTATCGAAGGGTAAGAAATTTGTAGGAATGCATATTTCCTCTACTCCTCTACTTCTCTATTTATTTATAGTAATGTTGATGAATCCTTGTATAGCATTGTGTGGTATGGTACAGTTATGGTGGCGGTGTTTACTTTATTTTCATTATATATGTGTTTACCATGGCCTTGAAGGCAATTTGAGGAATATATAATTTAGAGATTTAGATGATCACCTTATGATGTAATTGTGCTTATCTTCTTATCTAGTTGTGATCTAGGTTGTGTGTCTATTGTATGAGCATGCGTATATTCATGTTAGGGTATTGTATTAGTTCTTCTATTGATGTGTTCAAATTGTTAGTATCCCCTACTCATGTACCCCTTATATGAAAGTGTAAATAGCTAAAATTAGGAGCCTTGGTTATAATGTTTACATTATCTTGCCTCCTATGCTATTATGTGTTCTGTGCTATGTTCTTGGAAGTATAATGTGATCTAAGAGGGTGGATACCTCAAGAAGTTATTGATAGCCATTATGTTATCATGTTGGTCAATGTACACACACTCTCACTTACATGAATGTTATAAGTAGTATAGGTCATGGTGTCTACGTGAAAGGTTGTTCTCATATTCCCTAATGTCTACTACTATCCTTGTAAAGTATATGTATGTGAAGTATGTTATGTTTTCCTTTCTAGGATGACTTGATAGGTGTACTAGTATGGTCAAGGGTGTGGGACCTTGTCTATACATGAAAGATGAATATATGAAGAAGTTATGAATATTATGTGTATGAAAGGATTAAGTATGAATGTGCATAGTGTCTTAGTGGGTTTATATGAAAGGATTGCTCATATGGTTATGCCTATAAACTCATGAATTGATATATGACCATGTGTGACATTATGTGTTATGTGAAAAGTTTGCTCACATAAATGTATACACTCATACTCATGAATGATGATCTAGTCAATAGAGGAGTCTTGAAAGGTGTGCTCAAGTGTATCCTAAATTACATAGTGCTAATACATATGCTATGTCTATACAAAAGGATATTCCCACATAATTAAGGTTGATGAACTTTCATGTATGACGTATGAGCTAAGCATATGAGGGATGACCCTTTTAAGCCTATGTTTTGATAAATAAATGTTAATGAAGGATTTTTAGATAAAGGAAACTTAGCTTAGCACCGAGTGAATTTGTATATGAGTGTGTGTCCCTTTCCAGTGTGGGAAGGTAGGTCTACTATAAATCTCTTGGGGTGGATAGCGTCATGACCCAACATAGGGTGTAGAGTTTATATATCCATGAATCCCTTAAGTACCAGAACTATGTTGCCACCATAGGATACTAGTTAATGGATCCACCTAGAAAGCTATGTCATGTAGGTTCTACTTTGCCTGGTAGACCACCTTTTTCTGGTGTGGGTTTCAAGACACCGGATTCCATGTTTAGCATCACATGGTCTATGTCGATTAAGGCTATAGTTTCCCTAAAGTAAATGGAAAATGGAAGTTAAATGACTAGGACCCTAAATATAATAACTTAAGGGAGGTTACTTAGGATAGGTTGAAGTAATGAACCCATCTAGATATTGCAAAAGTAGCTCCTTAGGAAGTTCTAGGAAGGTGTTGTTGTCCGTGTCACTATATATGTGTTCCTTATGCATGACAATGTAGTATTTGTCTACTTGTTGCGAAGATGTGCATGAATGAGTCTTTGTGCATGATGGTTATCTTGTCGACTATATGATGAAGGTCTTGACTTAACTATGTCTATGTGATATTATACTTCTATGATGGTATGTTGTTTTTTATGATGCTTGTCTTTTGATTGTGTTTCTATGAGGTATGATAATTATATATATGTTATTGATAAAGGTTTTATGATGATTAATTCAAAATGGCATGAAGTATGATTCAAAGAAAATATCACTTTTTAGTGCATGTTATTGCATGGTTTCCATAATTAGTACATTCTTGTGCTTATCCCATTCTTCTCTACTTTTTACAAAAAGTGTAGGTTATGGATGCTTAAAGGAGGTGTATGATTGAGGATCTTGATAGGTGATTACCCAAGTTCAAGGATAGGAATCCTTAAATTTAAGGATGTCCTCGTATGTACTTATTTTAAATTCTATTAGTAATGCATTGTTTTCTATTATGTCATAAGGTCCTTGTCCTTAATATACTTTACAATTATTGAGTCTAAGATGGCAAAGAGACTTAGATTCTATATATATATTATGACTTATATTTTACATATATATGAAGTAATGTTTCTAGCATATGAGGTGCGATGAAAAGTTTTAAATTTTCTGTAAAATTTACTATGTCGATGCGATGAAGGATAACTATGGACTTGTATAAGACCTCCGAGAGGTCAAGTACGCCGTGTTACTTCTAGAAGGTGCTCCTCGGTCGTGACAATTCCATGTTATAACTTGCATGGTCTATTTGTTAGTTAGTTGTAATCTTTGCACAAAATGAACTATGTCAATTACTAATGTTTTATGAAACTACCTTTTATTATTTAAAAATGAATTGAACATGTTCATGATTTTTGAATCTTCTTAAATCATTTAACTATGGTTTAAGTTTGTCATGCATCCATGTTTTCAAATATGTCCCTTTATGATCACGTCTCGTGTTTTATTGCCTTTCTCATGATTTGTACATTTAATGTACTCATACATACTTGTGACAACAGTGTTGTACTAATATAGGTCTTGACCGCTCTTACCTTTACGTTTGTGTCTAGTTGATTGCATTTGAGATTTTTAAGACTTGGTGAGTGCTCATACATTTGTGGACTATGTGACTGTTATAGATTTATTGTAACACTTTGAAAATACAAGACGAGTCTTAGATCCTAACATAGGTTCCATGGGGTCTATGAACTGTTTAAGACCTATTCTTAATGAATATAGGTTATTTAGGAAGTTTAAGAACAAAAAAGGTCCAAGAACAGCTGTGACGTTTGAAAACTAGTTCTAAGGTGTACTAGCGTGCCTTAGCCTATTTGACTTGATTTTAGGAGTTGGAAATCCATAAAATTAGATGGAGGGGTGTAAACATGTTATTAAGGTGATTCATGGTCGAAGCGTCCGGGTAAGACTACCCAAGGACCAACCAAGGGCCCTTGTGGAGGACCCTTTTAAGTTGATGTCAACACTGCCTAGGCAGTGTGCATCGACGAGATGCAGGAAGCGGACCGTGTATGGATCGAATGGGCATCATTGACAACCATCGACCAACACTTATAAAAATGGAAAAAGCCTCTTCCTGCAACAGTCTCTGACAAAGATCACGGTTGTGCAGGACAGAGGAGGGGACCAACCTTCTACAGGGTTCAATTTGGAAGGGTCAGTGTTTTCCTGCACGTTTTAATGTTGGTTCATTTAATTAGTTAAGGGGTTAGGAGGTTAATTAGGGGTTTAAGTGAGTCTAACTAAATTAATTAACTTCCCTATATAAATACCAACCCTCATTAATCTAAATACAATTCACCAAAATAAACTCTCTTCCTCCTCTCTTCTTTCTCTCTCAATTTGTAAGCCACCACGGAAGTCTAGCTAGGGGGCGGTTTTGGGGGCTGGAAAGGAACAATTTCACCATAAAATCTTCATCATACGTTAAGGTATGAGATCTAATAAACCTTTGAGTCTATTTTCTCAAAGGGTTCCTTTAAAATGGATTCCAAAAGTTGAGTTTTCATGTGCTTTTAATCCAATTACGAAATTGATGTTGTGAACTGAGTTGTTTACGTTTTGTTAAGGGTATAATGGATAGACTAAAATGTATTTTATCGTGATTATAGATATTGGTGATGGTTTGACCTAAATTGAAGAATATAATACTTAACCCTTAACCCTAGGTTTGATCTAGATGTAAATTGGGTTGTGACTGTGTAAATTGTCTTTATTATGGGTTAAATCACTATTAGATGATGTCGGTACAATAATAATTAAAATATTGGAGTGAATTTTAGTCTTTCATGCTAGTCTTGAGAAGATGATTTAGGTTAGAAGGTGAATTGACCTATGCATCTTATTTTTAAGCAATGATCTAGTATTGAATTGTTCTATAGTGGTTATTGTAGTCTTGTAATGATGTTGAATATTGAATTATTATGTTGAACATCTAAATTGTATTAAATTGAGGTTTTATGCTAAGGCCTAAATGATGAACTATGAGGAAGACTCGGTAAGTCTTATAGTCTTTATCTTTACTTCCATTTGTGATTAATTATGGTTAAGTCAATGATGGTATATTGGAGTTTGCCTTGTATTAGGATTGATAGATGGTATGATGCTGAGTTTAAATGTCTTGACTATGATGTGAGATTGTTCAAGGTGTATGTGATATAATGATGGGGATGCCTATCAATGTGGCTTATTATGCTATAAAATGTTAATGTGTTAACCTCAATTATATTAATTGTGATGAAATGACTTATACTCATACAATTCTTAATGAGCTATTGATGATGACGATTATACAAAAGGTAGAACCTATGACTTAAACTAGTCTATGATTGATAATTAAAGGCTTAAAGAAATTTGAAAAAGGGACTCTAGCTTAGCTTCGAGTGAACTAGATTGAGGAGTGTTCCTTTCCACATAGGGAAGATAGGAGCTCTAAAGTATTCATGTGATTGGAGACTACAAAGCATGGAGCATAAAGAAGGTCCCAACATATCTACTGGTTCTTGAACTATGTTTCCCCCACAGGAAAACTAGCTAGTGAATCCACATAGTTGCTATGTTTTATGTTTTGGTACTACATTGGCAAGTAGTCCACCTTCTTTCAGTGTAGGGTCTCATTACATCAGATTCCACACTAGCTCATCTGTTCTATATAGGTTAGCGCAAAATGTTCGCAAAAGGTAAAATGAATTTAATGATTAGAACTCTAAATTGGATAACCTAAGGGGTCTAGCATAGTCTCAGTAGGGGTATGGGACTCTGCCTAAGCATTACACTAGTAAAAGTCTTAGGAGAATTTTCTTTTATATGATTATGTTATGATAATATATGATATGTACATGATGAACTTTGTACATTGTTGATACTACATGTTGATTAGTTCATTTATGAGTATGTGTTGGGTTGTATTGTTAAAATAAGATGAATTTTATATCTAAATGTTATATTATGTGGAGTTGGACATTGGTTATGGTTTATTGTTGAGGCTACTTGATTGAGTATGGTTATGGGGCTTTGCTTGGTCATTGAACTTGTTGACTTGATAAGGATTCATGAGTAGTTATCTTTCTTACTATGATATGGTTATCTATTATTCTTTCTTGTGATGTTATTCCATGATGATAGCGTTGTAGTAGATCATGGCTTCAAGTAACTTGGGATACCTATTACTTGTTTGAGATAGTAAGCATATTTGGTTGATTGGTATGACTTGCTTGATTATGAATCAGTCTTTTAAAAGGGTAACACGACATATTTTGACTAAATGTCCCTTTATAGAATGTTTTGTTCTTATAAGTGCATATGGTATCATACTTAGTACATGTGGAGTACTAACCCCATTTTCTTCCTTTTTCCTAAACATTTTCTTTTTCGGTTGTTTAAGGCTCATTTGAGATGACTTGAAGAGAATTTGATATTCTCTACCATCCAAGTGGCTAGGTCCTGACTTTCCAAGGGCGAGGCCAATAACTTCCTTCGGAAGTTGCTTTATTTTCTAAAACTTTTATGTTCATTCCAGTTTCATTGTGTATTACTTGTATAAGCCTTCACGTGGATTCTTTACATTCATCTAGGGTTGTGCCCAAATTGTGATGATCATTTAGATGATATGACAGTAGACAATCTTTGAGGCTATCTTTTATCTTATATATATGTATGTGCAATAAAAGTAGAAGGCTATGTAACCTTCTTATACAAAGAGTCTATGTATACTCGATAGACATATATTATGTGTATGTAGAGGTCTATGTAAACCTCAAAGTACGTGTAATCAAAAGTTTTAAATTTTTCTGCATTTTCAACCTATGCATGTTATGACATGAGACTAAGGGCTAGTCTTAGTCCTCAAAGAGGAGCGTGTAGGCGTAAAACTCGGATGTGACAAACTTGGTATCAGAATATTAGTTTGAATCTCATTGTGTTATGTCACTCTCTCTACCACGTCTATATAGGTTTGTATTCATAATTATGAAGCGCGCCAAACTTATGAATAGGAACCTATGTGATCCCTACGAATGCCTCTCTTTCTTGGAAATCCAATATCGTGCCGTTAGAGTATTCGTATGGTGTGTTTTTGGATATATTCCTATTGTTGTGCTTATAATAAGAATTAACACTTGAAGGAATGCGGATGAAGGCTTGAAGAGGAAATTGCCAATGCGGGAGCTCCTCCCCATTGTGAGCATGTTCCTCAACTTGAAGAAGATGCTAATGTTGACCAAGCTCCGGTCAATCCTCCACCCATGACGGATGAAGATATAAGGGATGACCTCATTCAATTGTCTCAAGCCACCACTGTACAAGCCCAAGCTATGACGACTCAAGCAAACCAGGAGATTGTACCCCGTCCTCATCAACACGTCACTACTATGGCTTCTTCTCCAAGGGACGTCACTCAATTGAACCATCGTACTTTCTACAGGTCTAGGGTTTATGAAGACCCGAAGAATTCGTCGATGAAGTCTCTAAAATAATTTTAGTTATAGGGTTTCCCAAAAGTGAGAAGGACGATTTGTCCACCTATTAACTCAAGAACATGGCACAAGCATCATATGTGCAATGGAGGGATAATAGGCCATTGAGAGGTGGTTTATTGACTTGGGAGATATTTAAGAAGTCTTTTCTAGATTTGTTCTTTCCAAGGGAGAAAGAAGGAAAAAATGGTGGAGTTCATCAACCTTCGCCAATAAGGTATGCATGTTCATGAATCCTCTTTGAAATTCACTAAGTTGTTAAAATATGCTCCTTCTTTGGTTTCCGATCCTAGAGATGAAATGAGCCGGTTTGTGACTGTGGTGTCGGATGATTTGGATGAGGAGTGTCAATTGGCTATGCTACAGGACAACTGAACATTTCTCGTCTTATGGCGCATTCCAAGCATGTAGAAGAGTCAAGACCAAGGAGAAAGAGTAATGATGCTAAGAGGGAAATATCTTTTGATGGAGGTTCTTCAAAGAATAGGCTTGAGATACAACACAAGCCTAGATTTAAGAAGCGGTTTTCAAGTCAAGTGCCTGTCAAGTTCAGAAAAGCTAGTGGTTATAGGGTGTCTAACCCTAAATTCATGAAGGGAAAACATACTAATTCATCAAACGAGAATCCAACTTGTGGAAATTATGGCAAGAACACTATCGTGATTTCCCTAAGGGGACAGATATTTTTTTTTGTTGTGGAAAGAGTGGGTACAAGGTGAAGGATTTCCCTAATTTGCGGATTCAAGACAAGGGTAATGGTCAAGCTCAAGGAAGTTGTTCTAATGAGGCACCAAAGAAGAACCGCTTCTATGAGCTCCGCTCTAGGGGTTAGTAAGAGATTTCTCCCGACGTGGTGACCGGTGTGTTCAAAGTCTTCACTATTGATGGATACGCCTTACTAGATCCCGTCACTACTTTATCCTTTTTTAATCCTCTAGTAGCCAAAAAGATTGATATTTTCCCAATATTTTGCATGAACCTTTTTTTGTGTCTACTCCGGTGAGTGAGTTGGTTTTTTAAAAAGGGTATATAAAAATTGTCCAATAATGTTACCCAATATAGTTTCTTATATTGATCTTGTAGAACTAGATATGCTAGAGTTGATATTATATTGGGTATGTATTGGTTGCATGCTTTCTTTGCTTCTATTGATTGTAGGACATGGATGGTGAAGTTTAACTTTCCAAATGAACCCGTTGTAGAGTGGAAGGGGGGAAACTCTATTCCTAGAGGTCATATCATCTCTTGTGTAAAAGCATGAAAATTTATACCTAAAGGTTGTCTTTACCATATTGTAAGAGTCCCAGTTAAGGAATCCGAAATTCCTCCCATTGAGTCGGTCCCCGTAGTAAGTGAATTAACAGAGGTTTTTCCTAATGACCTTCCCGGTATTTCTCACGAATAAGAAATTAATTTTTGTATGGATTTGCTACCGAATACAAATCCCATTTCAATTCCTCCTTATCGGATGGCCCTGGCCGAATTGAAGGAGTTGAAGGGTAAACTCAAGTATTCACTAGACAAAGGCTTCATAGGACCTAGTATTTATCTATCGGGTGGCTCTGTTTTTTTTTTTTTTGTAAAGAAGAAGGTTGGGTCCTTGAAAATGTGTATGGATTACCGATAACTCAACAAGGTCACCATTAACAATAAGTATCCACTTCCTCGGATTTACGACCTGTTTGATCAAATCCAAGAGGCGAGCTACTTTTGAAAAAATTGACTTGAGATCGGGGTATCACCAACTTAGGGTGACAAATGAGAATATACCAAAGACGGCCTTTCGGACTAGGTATGGGCACTATGAGATCTTGGTAATGTCTTTCTGTCTCACTAATGCTTCGGCGACGTTTATGGACCTAATTAATCGAGTGTTTTGAAATTACCTAGATTTACTTGTCATTGTCTTCATTGACGATATCTTGGAATATTCGAAGAATGCGGATGACCATTTAGGTCATTTGAGGGTAGTATTGCAAAACCTTAAGGAACATCAATTGTTTGCCAAACATAAGCGGTCTTATCAAGAAAATAATCCAATTGTTAGGTTGGGGTCGATCCCACGAGGAAAATGGTTTAGACTTAACTTAAGTCTTTAATTACGTCTATTTAGTCAAGTCCTTTAATTAAAGGTTTTTTTTGTGAAACAAAAGTGTTCAATTATTTCTAAGTAAAATAAGTAGCAAGATTAAAACTTTGGTGTTTATCATGTGATGAGAGAAAATAGGGTGTGAGTGTTCCCCATAGGTTCATAACGCGGTAATCCTAGATATAACAATTTTTTCTTAGTGTCTTCCATGCAAAGTGATAAGTTATGTAACTCTAATTCCTTGGTTCGACAACTAGATAATCTCACTCTGTACCTTGGTCCGGCTACGTGTGTTTGAATTACTAACCCTTACCTTTTACCTCATATTAAGCATCATATTCGATGTATATCTTAGTTACTACTTTACGTCAATAGAAACTAGCCTATTAGATAGTGTATACAAAATCTATGTTGATAATTATTTTCCTATCAAGTACCTCCTTGGTCCGGCAAGTAGAAATAGGGAATGTTCTAACGCGATCACTCTTTATATAGACTTCTAAACGAAATTATTATCAATACATGAATGAACCTATTCCAGAATTGCTATTTAACTTTACCTTGTTAATCACCAATGTTTCGCACAACCGTAGTTGTGGATTTTGTTACCCATCCTTATAAATACACAATTCATGGTTGTTAAACAAGAATCCATGTACTTACATTGAAAAGTTTGAAGAAAATACAGAAATAAAATTGAATTAACGAAAAAATCTTAAGAATCTAATCCAGAAACTTGAAGTAATTCCCAAAATCCAAAGTTCAACTCCCAATAACAAGAGTATGAAAAATAACAAAAATGCTAACCCCAAAACGAGGTTTTTAACCATATTTATAATAATAATGTCCTAAATTAAAAGGAGTTCTAAATAATGAAATTCCTTCCACAATAACGTCTTCAATCGATGACACCACCGATGGTCCGTCGTTCCATCGACGGACCGTCGACTTCCTCCGTTGGTCCAAACTTAGCATCTTCTTCAAGGATCCAACTCACACCTTCTATGATCCAAACGACGGACCAACAACACGGTCTATCGATGCATAAATATTCCCTTGGTGCATATCGTCATTCCATACTTCACAACTTCTTTAGCCTTCATCCTGGCATATTCTCTGATCCCATCGACTGAAAAAAGTACAGTCCATCGATACATATGTGGTCTGTCGATGCCTCCGTTGTTCTATTCTTTGTTTTTCTTCGGGTACTCGGACTACTCTCTAATCTTTTCGACAATTTGTTAGGACAGTACGTTGATCAGTCGATGGACTGTCGATCCTTCCGTAGCCCCACACTTGCTCAGAATTCCCTGAGTTTCTTCCAAATGCATGGACCTCCAGTCGACGACCACCACCTACTGACCATCGATGGAACGACTAGTCGTCGATGGCTTCGTGGGTAACCTCTTCTGCAAAATCTTTTGCATTTCTGTTTTGGACGACTTTCCTTCAAAACACAGATAAAAACCATTACAATTACTACAAAAAGGCCCTAGAAACACACTAAACTTAAGTATAAAGCATTGTAAGTACCATGAAACCATGGTACATAAACATCCTTAACTTAATTTCGTTGTTTTCCCTCAAAAGACACACTATGACTCACCACAAGACCTTTGTACAAAAGTATATTCATTTAAGCTTTAGCAATCATATGGCGATCAACCCCTATTATTTTTGTTGCTTTCATGCATGATATCACTCTTAGGCTCACTCATGTGGATCAGACCATGAGACAGACTCACCACGCCGTCACCTCTACTTTTTATCTGTCACAAAGGCACCAATTCTCCAATAATGCAAGTAGTGTTCTCACTTCAAAAGATATCCTCCTTTTTCACACGGTGATTTCATATTTGAGTATGAGGATCATTGTTCAACACTCACTCTCAGAACAACTTCACACCTAGTTGATACTTGTCTCCATAAGATTGCACTTATTTTCACTGCTTTAAGTTCACCAAATTAGACTCTTAGGATATTGATAGGACCTTCTTGGCTTGTAACATAGGCTCAGGGTTAGGTAGGGTAAGTATGAATGCATTTAATTTACTTGTTTCCATCCTTGACCTTACGGCTAAGCGTCCTACCTTTTCATCGTTTATTATGCCCAACTCTTCAATTTCATATATTCTTTGCTTTGCTTTTCTCATTTCTTTATCCTTTTGTACAAATTACTCCTCTTTTATTTTTCAAATTTTTCACTTGATTTCAACTTTGATTGAGTCAATTTTGTCTTTTTTTTTCACATTTATTATTTCAATCCCACTTTTCGGAACATTCCTCATAATAGTAACCCTAAACTCAATGGTTTTGCCATGAGTTGAGGTACACAATACCCAAGGTTGGGTCATGGACAAGATGAGATTTTTTTCTTCATTAGCCACCCTCAACTTATGCTTTTTGCATAAGTTGAGGTGCACATGTCCAAGGAGGGACCAGGGCCAACATATTATACCCAACAATGAGTTGGGGTAGAAAAGAAAGTTCCATTGTAAACTCAAATCATTTGGATTCAAAAGGGATTAATTTGATTTGGTTTTTCTTTTATATAGGCTAAAGATTGGCTAATATGAACAAGGGTCTATGATCCTTCCTAATTGTCTAACACTGATTACTTTTTGCAAGACTAAATGGGCAAGTTTTAGCTAGGTACAACCAGTAGACTATTAAACTTTCCTTACACTCTCATACCACCTCATTACCCTACAAGATTTTCGGACACCTAGTTCGAGTGTTAGATTGAGGTTCATGCAACGGTGTATAACTATTTCATGCTTAGAGCCAACACATTCAACATTCACTATGCATAATCATGCAATCATTCGGTTTAGAACGGGATATAACTGTATTTAGCCATCGTGTTTTAGATTTCACTTTCATAATTTGAACAAGATATTAAACATGCCAGTTCAACAGTAAAATAAACAATTTCTTGGGGCAAAAGAACACAGGAAGGAAAACCCCAAGAGAGGGTCATGAGTTAGCCTACTCAGACTTCACCCTAGCATTCAGTTTCCATTTACCCTAGTACAACAAGAAAGCATTCAATTGTCCCCAATGCATAAGAAATATAAAACAAGGTGGTATGTAATGCAAACTTGAGGCGCATAGCGCCGACGATCAACAAGTTGGCAGGTCTGGTTGCCCGGAACCAGCTTCATCAATAATACGGACACGATCAGTACTATCTACAGCAATGCCAACACCCTCAATGGTGATCCTCTCAAATGCCTCTATTCGAGAGCTAGACGCCCCAGCAGCTACCTTATGCGCCCTCCTTTTCTGGGCCTCCTCATCTACTGAAGAAGCTCTCCTCGCTGCCTCCAACTCAGTGCACTCGTTCTTCCTTTGCATCGCCTTCTAACTCTCTCTTGACCAATGCCTCTTGGCACGCTCATGTGGTGGGGGAGGTGGTGCAGTAGAGGTAGTTAACAGTGCAGCAAGCACCGTATCCTCAGCAGGCTCTGCAGGTGTGGCCCCATTGTCAGGAACCCACACATCCAAAATGGTATCCACATCATCCCTTAGACTCACCATAGCAGCCTTAAGAGTTTTGAAATTAATAGTGGGGATTGGCCGGGCAAGGACTCTCAACTTAAACGCATCGAGAAGCTGGTGGACCGCGAGAATCTGCCGCTCACTCTTTACGGAAATCTTCTTCTCAATCCGATCCTAAGCCTCGTCAATGGACTTCTCCATCCAATGATGGATATGATGCAACAATGTTTCCATCTGCGCCTCTAGCTGTTGGACCCTACCTATGGGACCAGTGCTACTGATGGTGTTGATCGGGAGGAACTCAGTGCTCCACTAGTGTCCGGGTATACTCAACCTGGGTGGTGTCGGTAGTCTCAGAAGCAGCATGATCAACCCCTTGGTCTTGCTCTACCGTATTTAAGAGGTTCTCACCAAACGGCTGCACCTCCACTCGGGGTCCCCTATTTAGTGCCACCTCATTTGCCTCATCCTTGATGTGACCAATGTCCACTATTCGTCCGGAGAACATCAATGTGCCAAATGGGCACTCCAGCAGCCCTGCAAAACTCAATGATCATACAGGAAAAGGGGTAAGTGGTCGAGGCCTTAAAATCCCTCTCATGGATGACTACCAGTAGTAGTTTTGGAAAATCAACCTCGAACATTGCGACCGTAGCAGCAACTAAGACTACTCTATCCCATGTGAGTATGTTGTCTACAATTGTGGAGTATAGACGGTGGAGGACGAAGAGACAAATAAACTTCGAAGAAAATGTGAGGTTGGCCTTCTTTATAAGAACTCTGGGCTCCAGCCCATAGTCTGCATCGTCATGATGCACACAAATATACTTGCCGATCCACCTCTTGGTGGTGTCTCTCAAATCCTTGTCTCGCTGGAAATGGCCATCCTTAATCAAATTACACCTGTAGTCAAACTCGGTGGTGAGGGGGTCCCTGGTGACATCAGTATTAACGTCGTATAAGAAACGACAAATAGTAGACAAGGAGATATCCACCCGCTGACAACAGACTCAAACGTAGTGAAGTGGTGCCTATTTTGTGGGATTAGACCGCCTGTCCAAAGGAGACCTAAGAGTCCCTACGTAAGAAGCGTAGAACTATCGCACCACTCCTCACTATAGCATCCCACACACCTAGCCATGCACTCTAGCCGATGGCCGGTTAAAAGAGCATGTACCTCAGGGACATTGTGTAGAAACCGCCTCTCAATTGTCTTCGTCCGAATCATGACGCCCTTTTCATTTAGAATCTTGGCGTACCTATATATCTGGTGCTGCCCCTCTATGGACCACTAGTTAGGCAGATCAACAACAGGGGAAGGATCCTTATGTGGGGGTGATGGAGCAGCCTCCTAACTCTTGGCCTCATCAGACGAGGAAGGTTTGGCAGGTGAATCCAATAAAGGTGCACCCTCTTAACCAAAGCCTAAGGCAGTTGCTGTATTTGACCCTGTAGAGTGGGCCGACTCAGCATCAGACGCCTCCTCGGTGTCAGACTCTCCCTCAAAACTCAAGGCAGACGTAGAGGGTGTGTCGGTCAATGTGAGCACCTCATCATACTGGGAGGCATTGACTACGCCAGACGTCACCTTCTTGGGCATGACCAAAGTTGTCTTTGCAGCACTTGTCAGTGTTTGGGTGCCTCGTGTCACGTATTCTAAATCACACTCATCTACCGACGAGCCAAGAACCATTCGGCGTGACAATGCCACTAAATTGGATCTTTTTCTACATTAGACTAATTCTGGCATGGGGTTATTGGTACCTGCAAAAAGGAGTTATTAGATTTATTGGAGTGATCCGATGCACACAAGAGAAACAAAAACAAAATTTGGAGCAAAAAAGCACAGTGAAGTGCGTAACGGCAAGACTTAATGACGGGCACTATCGATCGTCCATCGATAAAACGAAGGTCCATTGATAGGGTCTGTCGGTTGACACTTAGCTCATTTTAAGAAGTTAAAAGTCCACAAAGTTTGAAGTTAGAAATGACAGACATGCAAAATGCACTGTCGATGAGAAGACAGACCGTAGTCCACTTCCATCGTTGGACACTTAGTAAAATTTAGAATGCAGTAGAAAAGAATGTTTAAGATACGAACAAAGGAAGTGTAGAATGGACTGTCGATCAATCGATGGATCGTAGTACACTTCCGTCGTCCCAGAGTTGAACAAATATGTGGTGCAACTATCGACGAACACCATCAACAGTCCGTTGACCGACGATCCATAGACGGGGTCTCGTAATGTCGGTCAGAAAAAAATTATGGTGAGCCATTTTTGGCAGCCCCAAAGGACAATTTTAAGGAAATTACGACACATCATATTCATATAGCAATCAACACAACATTTTGTCTTTCCTAGGGCTTCGATTATTGCATTTTCAATCCTATATTCTTAAATACCATCAAGCCCTATGTCGGAAAACAACAAAACACTTAACAAAGTTAATTTAGACACTAACACGCCAAACCCATTCGCTTTCCATCATTCTAAGGGACTAGGGACCCAATTTTAACAAATTAATCATGCAATTTCTTCCTGAAGTCAAGACCCACATACACTTTTCATCTTTTTTTGCATGCAAATGAATTAGATTTCTTTTAGTGGATGAGAATGTCATACCTGTATACTGTAGTAGAGTGAATGGAAGGATGTATTTTGCAAGAACAACACCGACCTCTCCTTCGAACACCGACCCAAAAAATGAAGGAACATGATAGGAAGTTGGGAGTGAAGGGCTTGGGGAACTGAGGGATTTTTGGATAAGATGGGAAATCACAAGGGATTTATGGTGGATTTAGTGTGGGAGTGAGTAGGGGAGTAAGAGAATAAGGGTAGGGAAACATTTGGGGATAATTTGATAAGGTGGGGGTAACTGAAAAAGTGTTATTTTATTATATAGCCGGTCGGGTCAGGGGTCCAGGGGAACGTTCCCCGTCGACAGACGGTATGTCAATCGATGGTCCGTCGACTACTCCGTCGATTGTGCCCTAACTTAGACATAATTTAAACACATACTTGGGTCCACGGACGCCATCGACGGTTTGTTGATGAGACGAAGGCCCGTCGATTGGTCCATAGAATAGTGCACTAGACCAATTTCTTACAGATTTCCTTAGGTTTGGTCCATACGCATTGAGTACCGAATAAGCCATTCTTTTTTTATTTTATGGAAACTTTTTAGACACGGACCCTAGACTAATCTCTATCCAATACTCTAAAAGAAATAAAAGAAAATCCACACATTAAATTAAGTAAAAACCAAAATAATGCAACTATTCCTATAAAGACAAGAAAAACCTAATGTTGGCTAGAGGATACATATTGGGTTACCTCTCAATAAGCGCTTGATTTAACATCGCGGCACGACGCACGACTCTTGATTACTCAGACTTCATCAAGATGGTAAGCCTCAACCACTTTATTCGCATTTTATGCATGCCTGAGGTAGAATTTAATTCATTGCCCATTGACCTTGAACATTGCACACTCCGTGTTCTCCAACTCAACCGAACCATGAGGGAACACTTGAGTGATCAAGAATGGACGAGTCCATTTGGACTTGAGTTTACCCGGAAATAAGCGCAACCTAGAGTTGAACAAAAGCACCAAATCCCCTACTGCAAATTCGCTCCTTTCAATCTTTTGGTCATGGTACTTATTGATCTATTGTTTTTAGAGGGCTGGACTTTCATATGCCTTAAAGCGAACCTCATCAAGCTCATTTAGCCCATTTAATCTCTGTTTACGGCTTCATTCCTATCCATCTTAAGTTTCTCATTGCCCACATGGCCTTATCTTGTAACTCAATAGGCAAGTGACAAGCCTTCCCATATACAAGTTGATATGGAGACATATATATGGGAGTCTTGTATGCTGCCTAGTACGCCGAAAGATCATAATCAAGCCTCCTTGACCACTCCGTTCTACTAGCATTCCACGTTTTGTCGGAATTCGCTTGATTTATCTATTTGACACCTCAACTTGCCGACTAGTCTGAGGATAGTAAGGTGTGGCTACATTGTGGAGAACCCCATATTTCTCCAACAACCCTTTGATCAACTTGTGGCAAAAGTAGGATCCCCCATCAATAATAATGGCTCTAGGGGTGCCAAATCTGGAAAATATTTTCTTTTTCAAGAACGCGGTAACAGTCTTCACTTCATTGTTTGCAAGTGTTATTGCTTCGACCCATTTTGACACATAATCAACCGCCATAAGAATGTACATTAGAACTCACAAAAGGGACCATAAAGACAATGCCCTAAACATAAAACAACTCAATTACAAGAATGGTATTTAAAGGGAGCTCTTGCCTTCTAGAAATACCTTATATCATTGCCACCTATCACATGCCTTGGAAAAATCATAATCATCTTGGTGGATGGTTGGCCAATAGTAGCCACATTGAGAGATTTAATGGGCAGTCCAGATACAACTATGATGCCCACCCACAAGCGATGAGTGGCATGCCTCAAAAACACTTAAAATCTCAATTTCTAGCACACAAGGGCGAATAAGACCATCATCACAACTCATATATAAATATGGCTCATCCCAAAAGAAATTTTTCACATCATCCATGAATTTTTACATTTGATGAAAGGACATGTCCGATGGGTACTATATCACTAGCGAAATAATTCGCAAAATCGGCAAACCATGGAATCAAGTTATGACAAGAGGCCAAAACATGCTCATAAGGGAAAGTATCATCAATTTTAGCCTTTTAACCCAACTCTCGCATAGCATCATATTATAATCGGGATAAGTGATCGGCAACTTGATTTTCGGTCCCTTTACAATCTTTCACTTCAAAGTCAAATTCTTGGAACAATAATACCCATTTAATCAACCTTGGCTTCGCATCCTTCTTTGCAATAAAATATCTCAAAGCAGAATGATCAGTATGCACTATTACTCTCGTGCCAAGCAAATAAGAGCAAAATTTCTCAAAAGCAAAAACAACCACAAGGAGTAATTGCTCAGTTACATTATAGTTCTTTTGAGCTTCATTAAGCGCCTTACTAGCGTAATAAATAGGGTGAAGGATTTTATCCTTTCATTGACCAAAAACTACACCAAGAGCAACCCTACTAGCATCAAACATCACCTCAAATGGCTTACTCAAATCCGAGGAAATAATAGTGGGCACATACACCAACTTCTCCTTCAACTCAACAAACGCTTTAAGACAATTCATCAAAATAAAATTTACACTCTTTCTCAAGTAACTTGCACAGAGGAAGTGCAATTTTTTAAACGGCTTTGAAAAACATTTTGTCGAAGCCCGCATGACCAAGAAAACTCCTCATACCTTTTACAGAGGTGGGTAGAGGAAGTCTATCTATCACTTCAACTTTGGCTCGATCAACCTCTACACCCTTCTCCTAAGATGCGGTGACCCAATACAATACACTCTTCCACTATGAAGTGACATTTCTCACAATTTAGCACAAGGTTGCAATCTTCACACCTCAATAGAACCTCGTCCAAATGATTCAAACAACACTCAAAGGAGTCTCCAAAAACTGAAAATCATCCATAATTACCTCAATAGTGTCTTCCACCATATCAGAGAATATTGACATCATACATTTGTTAAAAGTGGATGGTGTATTACAAAACCCTAAATGCATTCTCTTGAATGCGAAAGTTCCATAAGGACAAGTAAAAGTTGTTTTCTCTTGATCCTCCGGTGCGATAGAGATTTGGTTGTAACCCGAGTAACTATCAAGAAAACAGTACCACCACTTTAGTGCAAGCCTATCAAACATCTGATCCATGAAGGGCATCGAAAAGTGGTCCTTTTCAGTCCATGCATTAAACTTCCGGTAATCCGTACAACCTCTCCATCCGGTCACCGGCCTCATTGGAACAAGCTCATTCTTCTCATTGCAGACCACATTCATTCCCCCCTTTATTAGGCACACACTGAAAATGACAAACATAACTACAATCGACAATCGGATATATGATTCTAGCATCTAACCACATAATAATTTCCTTCTGCACTACCTCTTGCATAGGCGGATTTAATCGTCTTTAATGCTCAATACATGGCTTATGATCGGGCATGAGTTGGATTTTGTGTGAACAAATAATTGATGGAATCCCAATAATATCCGCAATAGTCCAACCAATGGCTTGTTTGAATCTCTATAACACCTCTACTAGACACTCCACTTGCTCCACATTCAAATCTGATGCAATGATTACCGGCAAAGTTTCACCTTTTCCCAAGAACACATACCTCAGATGAGGCGGTAGAGCCTTAACCTCCAATTCATTTCGTGGGTGGAGACTCGCGATGCTTCATATCTAACTCCAACTTCTTTGGTTTGAACAAAACATGACCTCGATCAAGTGCCGCAACCAGCGATTCATACTCTTCAATACAATTACTCTCAAAATTCATGATGATTGCCGCTAGTGCCTCAACACCAAGACTCACTTTCTATTTGTACCTCGGACGAACTCTCAACCATCTAGGATATCGTAGATACCGATTGGATCTCACAACTCAATCTAATGGACCTACTAATGGTGAAAGTTGCTTCTTCATTGTTCAAGTGAAACTTCATCTGCCCTTTCTCCGAATAAACTAAGGCTCGACCCGTTACCAGGAACGGACTCCAAAGAATAATAGGCACCTCAAAGTTGACCTAACAATCAAGAATCACAAAATCGGCCTGAAATATGAATGACTCCTCCTTCACTAACCCATCGTGGAGTATTCCAATAAGCCTCTTCACCATTCGATCGGCCATCAGTAACCACATAGTAGTGGGATTTGGGCCACCTAAACCCAAATTCTTGTAAATTGAGAGAGGCATGAGATTTATGCTTGCCCCAAGATCACAAATACTTTAGCGAAGTGTAACAACCCAATTGTACATGGAATAGTGAAATCGCCCGGATCTTCTTTCTTTTTCACAAGAGACCTTGTAGCAATACCACTACAATGTTGCATCTGATCATCATCCTTAAAACTGCCAATCTCTTCTTAGTGACCATATTTTTATGAACTTAGCGTAACCGGGCATTTGTTCAACAGCTTATATAGGAGAGACATTGATGGAAATTTGTTTCAACATAGTAATAAAATGCCAGCATTTACCATCATCGGTCTTTTTCACCAATATTTCGGATAATAGAGATGGTGGTCTAGGAATGGGAGTCACCTTTTGGGGTATCTCAGCTTCTTTCCCCGATTTTTATACCAACTCACCACTATCTTCCTCTACCACATCATCTTCTTTCATCTCATCTTCTACTTCAGACGGTATAGGTTGGTCAATGGCTTGCTTACCCCCTCTATTACTGAATGCCATACAATGTCCATCATTTTTTTTGATTTTGGACGGTATTGTGTCGTGGCTTCACAGTAGAAGACAATTGGGCCATTTGAAACACAAGATACTTGATAGAGATTGCATGTGCATCCACCTTCTGCCTAATATTCCCTAAATCAGCTCTCAACTTCTTGGCCTACTCATCAATAGCATCCAACCTCCTCATCATCTTCTGCAACATATACTGAACTCGCGCCATATCACCTCAAAAATCCTTATGAGGCACTTCGTTAATATAAAATGGAACATAGGGATTATTCTGACCGTTTTCGTTACCATAGTTACATCGATTGAAGTTGTTGTCGCGGTTGTAGTTGTCATCTCAAACATAGTGATCCTTTCGGTTATAACTACCATATTTCTGACCTTCATTTCCTTGACCTTGGATCCGTTTTTCCCGATTGGAGCCTTGGGCGTTCGGTCAAAAACCACCCGTCAGCTCATACACTCCATAAGAGTCTTCTCATAGTTAAATTCATCTACCAGCAGTGGTGTCTTAGTCAAACAATTCACCGCATTCACGTTCTCTGGATCCCCAGCCACATGTTTCAATACTAACCCAAGCTTAGTTCTCATTTGAGCCATCTCTTAACGAATCTGATATATGGCCGAGTTGTGTGAAGCCTGCACTGAAATGGTGTTTCTCCCAGTGTCCGACTTCCCAGTTCTCCAAGCCTTGTTTTTTCGGAAAATTTTCTCCAACTTTTCGGCGATCTCTTCATAAGGGAACTAAAAATAAGAACAACCCATAATAATTTCAAGTACAGCCTTATTGTTATCATCTTACCCACTATAGATGTAGCTTTTCAACGATTCAACATCCATGAGGTGGTTTAGGACACTTTTCAGAAAAGAGGTGAACCTATCTAAAAACTACTTACTGACTTCTCAGGAACGTTACAAAGTTTTTCACCTAATCTTTATTGTTATGCTTTTTAGAAACTGGGTAATATCTTTCTAGGATAAAATCCCTAAACTGTTCCCAACTATAAATCGAATTATAAGGCAACTCACTAAACCAAATTGCGGCCTCTCCTATCAATGAGAGAGGGATCACCCTTAATTGAATGATATCCATGTCCATGTCCGGCCTCTCTACACAAATCTTGCACACCGACATAAGTTTGGCGATGTGAGCATGTCGATCCTCATATGGTAGCCCCAAAAATAACCTCTAGTGGTGAGCATCTGCGTTAAGATACTAGTTACCATGAATGAATGACCTTGTGGTAGAGGAGGTAGGAGAAGAGGTCCATCCGAATCGGCGCTGTTAACATTGCCCCGATAATAGTCTTGAGGGCGTGTTGAAGGATGTTGCCTCCTCAGAGAGCCCTCAACAGGGTTTTCCACGATCAATTGGTTATGAGCACCAACCGGCGGAATAAGTTGATTGTTTATTCCTGTAACAAACCTAAAAATGGATATGCTAAGTAATGCTTAATGTGTCTAGAGTGCCTATGATTAGACCGGGTTTACAAGAATTGATGCGCGCAGAACCAGACCTTTAAACCCTTGCTACAGCCAGGCCAACTAACTTGGGGAGTAAGTTGATCTAGAAAAGGTTGGGTCCAGCCGTGTAGGGCTCTCAAATACGAAGATTTACTCGAATGAGTCCTTAGCAGAATTAAAAGGGGAATATCATAGGTTTGGAGGGTCTAGGGGTAAAATGGTCTTTTCCAGGCCAAGGGTTATATTGTAATTACCCTAGACAGTTTATTAATTTAGTAATTAATTTAATTAAGTTAATTGTTTGAGTCGGGTCAACCCGAAATGACCCGTTCGCGCTGATCACTCCACCCGGGTTTGAACCCTAATGGAAGCTTCAATTAAATGTATTTAATTTGAGGTTAATAATCTGATTTTTTGAAGGGCTTTATGTTCATTTAACTAACCTAATTAAATCATGTCTTTTTTAAAATTAATAAGGAGTCCTAGTTTGTCTAATTCCAAAACTAAAACTCCTAATCCTAAACTACTCTAGCTCATCTCTCTCACGTCTCTCTACTTCTCTTTCACGTTTTCTCTGCAAAAGAAGAGTACTAAAGCAGAAAAAATACTAATCTTCTTCACACTTGAAGAACTCACACAAAAAATATAATCAAAACATAAGCAAAAATGTTAGGCAAAAAGGGAAGTTTCTCCGTCGAATCGGCGTTGAAGTTGCGGGGAATTGGACATTATTTAGGAGAAGGTTTTAGCAGCATGTTCAAGGTTTGAAAGATAGAAGAGGTATGGGTTTTATTACTCTTGGTCCCTTTCCCAAGAGATCCCTCGGATTCAGTCGATTTTGATTCAAAAACAGGGATTATTTCCCTGTTGGATGTCCCTATCACTAGCTCCTATTGATGGTGTAGTTTGGTATGTATGCTGGTAAATATTAGGCATGTAATGTTTTTACATGACTAATATGTTCATAAATGAGTGTATGGAATCGTATGGCTAATAACCTATGTTGTTTTGAAAATATGTGTTTACGTGTGTGCAATGTGTAGCCGTGACTTTTGGACACAGATTGGAAAATGAAATGACATGTTTATGGTAGTATTTTATGTGCACAAAATTGTTTAAATCGTGATGTTCATAAGTGATGTAAAAATTCTGATTTGAGTGCAAACTCTTTGTCGAATGTGATCTTGAAAATGCACCTAAAGAACTCACTAACAACTACCCCACAATGTATACACATTTAACTTGAAAGAGGTGAGAAAAAAGGCTACAAAAATGTGATCAAAATGGTAGCACTTTGAAGTTAGTTTCGGTTAAGTTAAGTCAATTAACATGTTATGAAAAATGAAGAAAACTAAGTGAGGTTACAGAGGATCGAATTCGTGACCTCACCATGTTAAAAGTCATAGAAATAATGTAAGTTAAAAAGAATGTGTCAAGGGGGATTCGAACCCACCACCTCTCAGTCATATTTAAGGAGGAATTAAAAGAAAAATAAAAGGTTGAGGCGTGTGGTAATCGAACCCATGACCTCTATGCAAAAAGGAATTTAAGGAGAAAATTAGAGTGGGGCAGTGGGGGTTCGATCCCACACCCTCTCAGCCAAGAATGAGTGAATTAAAAAAAATAAAAGGAAATGAGGTTGTTCGGGTTCGATACCATATCCTCTCAGTCCAAATTAACGAAAAATAAGGGGAGAAATCAAAGAAAAGTGAAATGAAGGCGTTGGGGCTCGATCTTGGGTCCCCAGGCCGTGTGGATCAAACCAAAATAAATAAAAAAATTAAGTGTTGTCCAAGGGATTCGAAATCGGGTTTCCTTGCCCAAATTCCGTATTGATACATAAGTCATACGTGAATAAATGTTAAAAAAAACGTTGTCTACATAGATCGAAATCGAGATATTGACATACTTACAAGATGCATAAGTCTTATACCATATAATCATAGGAAGATATGAATCACTTAAACGAACTATGATTGAAGCCCCTTGGCTTTTATGTATAGACCCATAAGTGTAGCATGCGTGTAAAGTAAGTGAACCTAAGATGTATGTAACGAAAAGATGAAACCCTAGACGTGTCACGTAAGAGTATGAAACACACTAAATGTCCAATACATTAGCATATGATGAAATGATCATTAACATAAAAAGGGGTGGGTAAAGAAAATATGCTAAAGCTAATAAATGTGGTGACAATATGATAAGAGGCTTATGTGAAATATAAGAGCAATATCAAATGAACCCAAGTAAATATTACCAAAACGTACTCACCTAGGAGATTGTAAAGCTAAAGAAGATACAGTCTAAATGAACACTCTAACGAAAGTATTGAGATTAATGTAAACTTAATACTAATGATGAGATGAGAAATCATCTAGTGAGCTATGATGTACTTATACTAGAAGCCAGCTTCCATTACATATGAGTTGAATGTAATGGATCTTTATACTAAGCACCGATAGGCTAGCTATGACTGGTGATGCCTTCATTAGGGAAGGGAGGAGGTTCACGTAACTCTCATGTGATGAGACTGTCTGGCATGCCGTGTGTGGGACTCCTTATATCTCCTAATCTTTTTAAGCTATTCTTCCAATAAAGGGATCTAGCAGGGTTAAACTCCCTATGTACGCTAGCATGTTTTGGGTCACTTTGGCCGGTGATTCCACCTCTTTTCAGTGTGGGGCACACACTGGATTTCATGAAGCTCACATGATCTATGTCGGTTAAAGTTAAAGTTCCCAAATAAATGAATAAGGCCATCCTCAAATGATGCACATAATAATATGAAGGATACCAAAGGTGTTAGGATAGGATAATTAAGAGGTGAGATAGACTCAATTAATTACACTAGGTTATTCTTGATCATTTCACAACAAACCCGAAGAGAGTCTTAATGTAAATTGTATCTATGGCTAGTGTTTACACTAGTTTATGAATGAATGAAATGAAGTACGTATGAATGAATGAAGGAGACTCTTTGTTTGATAAAGAAGACTCTCTTCTTGAGGTCCCATATGTTGAGCCCTCATTTTTAGAAGTACTAATGTGAAGTCCATATCCCAAAGTCTCATGGCATATGAAAGAATGATATGAACTATGTGATATAATATGTTCAATATGTTATGTGCTATTTGCCAAACGATAACTATGATGATGCATGTGAATCTCATGGCAAGACTTTCCTAAATAAAATTTGGCAAGTCAACTGACTTTCCTAATCCCAATTTTGCAAGTCCAGTGACTTGACTTTCCATAAATCATGTTGTTAGGAAAGAGATATTATTACTCGTGCATGTCCTTGGGTGATTGCTTGCATATTCCCATAATTAGTACAAGTGTGTACTAATCCCATACAACTATACATTTTTAAGTGCAGGCATAGGTGTACGTTAGACCTTACAGATCGATGCCGAAGCTATCTGGACGTGGAGCATTAATCCAAACTTTGCAGGCCCTCATTCATTCGAGGACGCTTGCCCATTATATTACATCTAGTTATTTGGTTAAGATATTGGAGTATGTTCCACTAGCGCAGCTTCCCATTTTATTTCAGACATTGTATTGGTGCCATTTTGGCAAGCATACACTTAATGCAGTATTGAACTATTTCTTTCATTTGATGTTCGTTATGTTAGATGGTTGATGGTGAACGTATAGAATTTAAGTAGAATGACTTACATGTATGTTACAACACAAAAAGTTCAAATTTTCTGCTAAAATTAACCTAAATGAAATAAGGATGACGTATGTAGGCTTGTCTGTGTACTCTAAGAGCTCAGCAATGCCAGTCTCGTTTGAAATCTAGATTTCAGTCGTGACAAAGTTTGTATCAGAGCACTAGGATAAATCCAAAGATAATTAGTTCACATAAACCACATTGAGTAGTTTATAATTCATGGTAGTGAACTGCACCACTATCCTGAATTAGAGACTGCATGATGCGTACAAATATTTCCCTTCTTGTCACCTCATCGTGCCTTTTCCTAATGTATGATTTCTTGATGTTATGAGCGTTTCTAACATTAATCCTTGTTGTTTTTACAGAATAAATACTAGGAGAACCATTGGTTAGAGGAGAGGAGGAGAAGCTGCTGCGGACAATAAGGTTCCACCCCAGGCTCTAGTTGAAGAAGTGGCTATGCCAGTTAATCAAGTTGGGTTGACTGATGCGGATGTGTGGGCATCTCTGGACCAGATGGAACAGGCCATCACTATGCAGGCCCAGTCCATGACTGACCAGATCAACCGGCAGAATGTTATAAGATATAACCCATCAGTTCGTAGCATGGCTGACAGTCTACGAGACTTCATGAGGATGAATCCTCCTATTTTCATAGGGTCCAAGACTTCACAAGATCCCCTAGAGTTTGTGGACGAGGTATATAGGATTTTTGTTGCCATGGGGGCCACGGATAAAGAGAAAGGTCACTTGGCTTTCTATCAGCTTAACGATGTTGCACAGACTAGGTGCAAGATGTGTCAAGATAGCCGAGCTTTGTGCGAAGTTCCGCATACGTACGAGCTAGTTAAGATAGCCTTCCTGGAGAGATTCTTCCCAAGGGAAATGAGGGAGGCAAAGGTTGAGGAGTCTATCAGCCTTAAAAGGGATCACTGACATTCAGGGAGTATTCCCTGAAGTTTAGTAAACTATGTAGGTATGCTACTTTACTTGTATCTAATAGTAGGGATGAGATTAGTCGGTTCCTCACATGAATCACTGGAGATCTGGAGGAATTGTGTCGATCTGCGATGCTCCATGATAACATGGACCTCTCCAGGTTGATGGTGCATGTGCAGCAGGTAAAGGACAGTCGGAAAAATAAGGGGTTCTGTGATGCTAGGAGGACTAAGCCTCATGATCAGGCAAGTTCTAGCAATGGGGGCAACAGGAACAACTTTGGCGTCTGTGAGCAGCCCAGATTTAAAAAGGTGTAGCAGAGTTCAGGGGACTCTAACTTTTCAAAGAAGTACAACACCTAGAGGAGGAAGACCCAAGCCCAAGAAGGGCAATGGAGGTGAGATGCAGCGTCCCAAAAAGGACTGTGCTAAGTGTTGCAGGCTCGAAGTGGAGAGTGCAGACTGGGCACTAATGTCTTCTTAAATAGCGGTAAGCGCGGGCACATGGTTAAGGACTGCCCAGAACAGGGGTCAGGCAGGAGGTAATACTAAGCCTAGGCCTAATTCAAAGGGTGCAACAGCAGCCGAGCTTCCTAAGAGGAATAGGTTCTACGCCCTAAAGAGCAGGGAGGAGTAGGAGAAGTCCGCTGATATGGTCATAGGTATGTTTCAAGTATTCTCAACTTCTATTTATTCTTTACTTGATCCATGTTCTACGCTTTCCTTTGTAACTCCTTTACTTGATCTCAGTTTTGACATATTTGTTGAAGTTCTGCATGATACTATAGTGGTTAGTACACTTTTAAGAGAAAATGTAAGAACTTATAGAGCATAAAAGGATTGCCCAATAGTTGTAAGTAATAAGACTATGTGTGCAGACTTGGTTGAGTTACTAATGCATTATTTTTATGTTATTCTTGGCATGGACAATTTCATAGTTGTTATGCTTGTAGAGATTGTCGTAGTAGGGTTGTGAGATTTCGTTTCCCTAATGAATAACAGATCGTCAGGGAGGGGTACAACTCGAGTCGTCCTAATTCCTTGAATCTTAAAGCATCTTGTGAGTATTAATGATTAAGATCATGACATTCCTTGCATAGACTCAGTGCTTGTAGTGAATGAGTTCCAAGATGCATTTCCTGATGATTCGCCTAGAGTTCATCCCCCTCGAGGGATTGACTTTTTTATCAACTTAGACCCGATACTAAACCAATTTAAATTCCTCCTTACAGAATGGCTCCAGCTGAACTTAATGAGTTGAAGAAGCAGTTAATATATCTCACTAATAAGGGTTTCATTCAGCCGAGCATACCCCCTTGGGCGCTCCAGTGTTGTTTTTGAAAAAGAAAGACGGAACCCTTAGAAAGTATATCGATTATCGGCAGCTCAACAAAGTCACTATCAAGAATAAGTATCCACTTCCCAGAATAGATGTATTGTTTGACCAAATCCAAGGGTCTATTTTCTTCTTGAAGATTGATCTTCGTTCAGGGTACCATCATCTCAGGGTTAGGGATGGATATATCCCAAAGATAACCTTTCAAACCCATTATTGTCACCATGAGTTTCTAATTATGTCATTTGGTCTTACGAATTCACCTGTTGCATTTATGGATCTTTTGAACAGGGTATTCCATGAATACCTTTATTCTTTCGTTATAGAATTCATTGATGACATTCTCATCTACTCTAAGACCAAGTAAGAGCATGACCAACATTTGAGACTAACCTTGCAGGTACTTAGATAACACCAGTTGTATTCCAAATTAAGGAAGTGTGAATTCTTTCTAAGATCAGTGACTTTTAAGGGTCGTGTTGTGTCCGATCAGGGTATGGAGGTGGACCCTAGGAAGATTGAGTCTGTTAAGAACAGCCCAAAACCTCTCACTCCCACAGATATCCGTAGCCTCTTAGGATTGGCTAGTTACTACCGCTGGTTTGTGGAGGGTTTTTCTTCCATTGCTGCCCCACTGAGCGCTTTGACTAAGAAGAAGGCCAAGTTTGAATGGATGGAGACTTGTGAAGAGAGTTTCAAGGATCTCAAGGACAGAATCACTTTAGCTCCGGTACCTACTTTGCCTAAGTGTGGTGAGAATTAAACTGTTTATTGTGATGCATCTAGGGTTTATTTTTGTTTTGTACTTACGAAGGGTTTTTAGGTGATAGCTTATGTGTCCAGACATCTCAAGGTTCATGAAAAGAATTATCCCACTCAAGACCTGGACTTGGCAGCTGTGGTGTTTGCACTAAATTTTGTGAGGAAATACTTCTATGGAGTGCATGTGGATGTGTTCATAGACCACAAAAGTCTCAAGTACGTGATCACACAAACGGAGTTGAATCTACGTCAGCAAAGGTAGTTGGAGCTGTTGAAAGACAATGACATGAATATCCACCACCGTCCAGGTAAGGCTAATATTGTAGTTGATGCTTTGAGTAGGATAAGCATGCGAAGTAGATGCCACGTAGAGGATGGAAAAAGGAGTTGGTGAAAGATGTACACAGACTTTTCAGACTGGGTGTGTGGTTGGTTGGCTCTACTAGTGGGGGTGTTTCAGTTCATCCTAGTTATGAATCGTCGTTGGTAGTTGAAGTCAAGAAGGGTCAGCATCTTGATACTTTTTTAATGGAGTAAAAGGACTCAGTGCTGATAAACATGAATGAGTCAGCGATGGAATACATATGTACTAGGATAGGGTGTGTGTAACAGATGTGGATAATTTGTGGACTAGGATCATTGTAGAGGCCCATGGTTCAAGATACTCTATACATCCAGGTTCTACCAATATGTATCATGATATTAAGAAGATCTACTTACGGGATGGCATGAAGAAGGACATTGCAGAATATGTGGCCAAGTGAACTAATTGTCAAAAAGTTTAGGCAGAACATCTTAAGTATGGTGGTCTTACTCATATTATTGAGGTTCTGACTTTGAAATAGTTGGCCATTAACATGTAATCATGGTTGGTCTTCTGAAGACATGGACACAACATGACTCCAGAAGGGTTACTGTGGACAGGATGACTAAGTCTTCTCACTTTATCCCTGTGAAGTCTACTTACAGAGCCGAGGATTACGCGATAATCTACATAGATGAGATTGTGAGAGGGCATGGAATTCCTTTGTCTATCATTTCTGATAGAGGAGCTCATTTCACTTCACATTTCTGGAGAACGTTCATGAAAAGCTTAGGGACACAGGTGAAACTTAGTTCTACCTTTCATCCACAGACTGATGGGAAGGCGGAACGAACCATTCATACATTGGAAGACATGTTTTGGGCGTGTGTGATTGACTTCACAGGTAATTGGGATGAACATCTGCCTTTGATAGAGTTCTCGTATAATAACAACTATCACTCCAACATTGGGATGGCACCGTTTGAGGCACACTATGTTAGGAGGTGTAGGTCTGCAGTTGGGTGGTTCGAGGTTGGAGAGTCATATATATTACTTGCTTTTAGGAGTCAAAAATCCATGAAATTACGTGGAAGGGTGTATAACATGTGGTTAATGTGACTCATGGTTAATACGTCTGGGTACGACTCCCCAAGCACCATCAAAGGGCCCTTGAGGAGGATCTTTGCAAGTTAATGACAACAATGCCTAGGCAGTGTGCACCACGAGATGTAGGCAACGGTCTGTATATGGATCAACAGGGCGTTATTGTCACCAATCGACCAATATTTTAGAAAAATGGAGTACGCCTCCACATGGACCATTCTTTGACCAAGATGAAAGTTTTGCAGGATGGAGGGAGGGACCAACCGCCGACTCACAGACGGCCCGTCAACGGGGTTCTGTTTGTGAGGGTAAGAGTTTTCCTGCATGTTTTAATGTTGTTTCATAAATTAGTTTTGTGTTTTGGAGTTTAATTAGGGGTCTAAGTGAGTCTAACTAAATTAATTAACTTCCCCATATAAAGACCCCAACCATCATTAATCTAAATACAACTCACCAAAATAAACTCTCTTCTTTCTCTCTCTATTTAGAAGCCACCTTTGATGACAAGCTAGGGGAGGTTTTTGGGGCTGGAAAGGGACGATTTCACCATCAAATCTTCATCAAACATTAATGTATGTGATCTAAATTCACTTTTGAGACTCTTTCCTCAAAGGGTTCCTTCAAAATGGATTCAAAAAGTTGAGTTTTCATGTGGAGTTCATCAAATTACGAAATTCATGTTGTGAACTGATTTGTTTATGTTTTCTTTAGGGTATAATGGATAGAGTAATATGTATTTTAACTTTATTATAGAAATTGGTGATTGTTTGACCTAAATTGAAGAATAGGATTCATAACCCTTAACCCTAGGTTTGTTCTTGATGTAAATTCAGTTGTGATTTATTCAATTGTTATTATTATGAGTTAAATCACCATAAGATGACGTCATTACAATAATCATTGACAAATTGGAGGGAATTGTAGTATTTCATGCTAGTGTTGAGAAGATGATCTAGGTTAGAAGGTGAATTGACCTAGACATCTTATTTTTAAGCTATGATCTAGTATTGAATTGTTCTATAGTGTTTATTCTATTCTTGTTATCATGCTGAATATTGAATTATGATGTTGAACATCTAAATTGGTTTTATGGTAAGGCCTAAATTATTAACTATGAGGAATACTTGGGAAGTCTTAGAATCTCTATCTTTACTTCCAGTTGTGATTAATTGTTGTTAAGTCATGATGTTATATTGGAGTATGCCTTGCATTAGGATTTCTAGGATGTTATGATGTTGAATTTGCATGTCTTGACTACGATGTGAGGTTTTTTAAGGTGTATGTGATATAAGGATGGGGATTCCTATAAATGTTCCATCTTTTGGTATGAAATGCTAATGAATTAAACTCACTTATATGAATTGTGATGAAAGGACTTGTACTCATAAAATTCTTATTGAGCTTTTGATGATGAAGATTATATAAGGGGTAGAGACTATGACCTAAACTAAGCTATGATTGTAATTAAAGGCTTAACACATTTCAAACATGGACTCTAGCTTAGCCCCGAGTGAACTAGATTGAGGAGTGTCCCTTCCCACATTGCGAAGGTAGGAGCAGTAAACTACTCTTAAGATTGGAGTCTACAATGCATGGAGCATAAAGTGTGTGCCAACTATATCTAGTAGTTCTTGAACTATTTTCCCCCCATAGAAGTACTAGATAGTGGATCCACGTAGTTGCTATGTTTATATTTTGGTACTACCTTGGCAAGTAGTCCACGTTCTTACGGTGTACGGTTTCATGACACCGGATTCCACACTAGATCATTTGGTCTATGTCGGTTATGGAAAAATGTTCCAAAAGGTAAAATGATAAAAGATTTGAACTCTAATTTGGATAACCTAAGGGGTCTAGCTTAGTCTCGTTAGCGGTATGGGACTGTACATATGCATTGTACTAGTTACCCTTGAGGGGAGTCTTAGGAGGATGTTCTTATATATGCTTATGTAATAATTATATATGATATGTACATGATGAACTTTGAACATTGTTGATAACACATGTTGATTAGTTCACTTATGAGTATTTGGTAGGTTGTATAGTTAAAATAAAATGAAATGTATATCTAAATGTTATATCATGTGGAGTTGGACATTGGTTATGGTTTCTTGTTGAGGCTGCTTAATTGAGTAAGGTTATGGGGCTTTGCTTGGTCATTTCACTTGTTGATTTGATAAGAATTCACGAGTAGTTGTCTTGCTTATTATAATATGGTTAACTCTTATTCTTGCATGTGATGTTATTCCTTGATGATAGGGTTGTAGTAGATCATGTCTTCAACTAAGTTGGGATACATATTATATGTTTGAGATAGTAAGCATGTTTGGTTGATTGGTATGACTTGCTTGATTATGCATGACACTTTAATAAGGGTAACATGGCATGTTTTCACTAAATGTCCATTTATTGCATGTTTTGCTCTTCTATGTGCACATGGTCTCATACTTAGTACATATGGAGTACTAACCCCATTTTCTTCCTTTTTCCCAAACATTTAAGGTTTTGATCGTTGAACGCTCATTTGAGATGACTTGAAGAAGGCTTTGATATTCTCTATCATCCTAGTTGGTAGGTCCTCACTTTCCTAGGGCAATGCCAATATCATGCTTAGGAAGTTGCTTTGTTTTCTAAGACTTTTATGTTCATTCCACTTTCTTTGTGTATGACTAGTACAATCCTATATGTGGTTTCTTTACATTGATGTAGGGATATGCCTAAATTGTGATGACCGTTTAAAAGGTATGAGATGAGACAATCTTTAAGACTATCTTCTATCCTATCTATATGTATGTGCAATAAAAGTAGAAGGCTATGTAACATTCCTATACAAAGGGTCTATATATACAAGATACATATATATTATGTGTATGTAGAGGTCTATGTACACATCCAAGTAGGTGTAATGAAATTTTTAAAAATTATCCGCATTTTCAACCTATGAATGTAATGACATGAGACTAAAGTCTAGTCTTGGTCCTCAAAGAGGGCGACGATGCCGGTTACGTCTAGGGGTTAAACCTAGATTTGACATTTACGTCATTTTAGTTTTAGTCTTTGTATGTTATGCTCTGGTCACATGGCAATTACATTCCTTATTGTGTAATATATGGCCTGTTGAGACAAATGTTACACTTTTGTTTTGAATCAAAAACTCATTCATGAATGTGAAGCGTGCGATACTTATGAACAACACATTATAAGATTATTAGGAAAATTTACTTCTTTCATTTCTCTTAAGTCATGCCATAGATTTTACCTCTATAAAGGTCTGGCCCTCCTAACCCTGGATTATGCTTTACAGAATATGCCTCTACAGCCATGAGAAGGAATAGAAATATTTTTGAAAACATGGAGCTTGAGGTTCCCCATGTTTCGATATACACTTTGGTTAAGTATCTAACTAATCATATGTTTAAATCCACATTTAATGCATTGACCCAAGCTATGAAGGCTCAAACTAATCTAGAGATTGTGGCTCCTGTGAACCCAAGGGTGGGAGACTTTTGTAGAATGAATCCTCAAGAATTTCATGGGTCTAGAGGAATATCGACAAGAGTTTATTGATGAGGTTTATAATATATTTGGGAAGTATGGGTGTTACTTTGTTTAAAATATGGAATGGCCTTGTAAAAACTCAAAGGTGTTTCTTAGGTTTTGTTTAACCAATGGAAGGAGGAGAGGGCAATAGATGCGCGTCTTATTGATTAGGATATATTTAATGTTGCTTCTATTTATAGGTTCTTTCCCCTTGAGATGAGGGAGGCAAATTCATTCACCAAGGGAATAAGTGTTTTAATTAAAATGCTTTAAGATTCATAAAATTGTACAAATACGACTCCAACTATTGTTGTCGATCCAAGGGCAAGGTTGAGTAAGTTTGAGTTGGGTTCTTACGACTTGGTAGTCAAAGAATTATAAACCTCCATGCTTGTTAACGAGATGGATGTATCTGTTTTATAGTTCATGCACAACAAATACAAGTAAAGGAGGTTAAGGAGAAAAATAGGGATTGAAAGAGGTAAACAATGGATAATACTCATATCTCACATTCAAGATTAGATGGATATAATTATTACCGAGATAATGTTTTAGTGAGAAAATGGGGTTCATGTTTCAGGAGTAAGGAAAAAGACATAGGGTTGAGTGTCTAGCCATATCCAATGCAGGTTTTGGTAGTGGAAAAATGGATCAGAAAACAAGGTATTGTCCAACAATTGCTGTGAATGAGCGAGATAATCGTTGACAAGCTAAATCATACACCTCCTCATGGCCCATTGGTGGTTAGAAACAAAATAGTTCTTATGCTCTTCAGACTCGACAAGATCATGTGGGTTCCCTGGATTTGGTAATTGGTAATTTATGCTTTTAGCTTGTAGTTATGCATTGGTTTGTATTTGGTGTTTGGTTGACTATGGTAAGAATACATGTATGGTATTTGTGTTTGAAGTCACTCATGAAATATTTATGGAAGTCCCTTGATTATTTCATTTTATGTAACAATGGTTCCATTGTTTTTATGTCCTTAGTTCTATGCTATTTCATAGGGAGATGGATTGAATAGACTAGAGAGGTCTCCTTCCAAGGGGGAGAAAGTGTGTTTCATTTTGGTTGTGTGTAGAACTATCTGCATTGTTGGAAGGGTTTTTTCTATGGTTTTGTATGTGAAATGCCGGAGCTAATATGGCATCTTAGTATCCCTATCTTTTTCCTTCTATATTCATGTATAGCTTGATATATTAGCCCTCATGGTTTACTTTTAGAACTTTTGTGTTTTATAAATTCATTTGTTTCCTTATATAAGTATGCTCATGAAATTTTGATTTCAAAAACATAATTTAGCTTGATTGATTGTTTCATGATTATGTTCATAATGTATAATATGTATGTATGTCTTATCAAAATGATGTTTTAAATATATTTTATCTTAGAGTCAATGTTCCTCCTTTGATATGTGAATTCTAATGAAGTTGAATTAATTTTGGGTTTTAGTTACTGTTGTAACACATGAACTTCAAAAAGGGTCAAAATTTCAGCTTTTGTAGGATCTGAATCCCGACAGAGCCACAACGACCCTTAGACAGACACATGGATCATAGGTCAATCCATCAGTGGCAGTCCAAATGGTTTCCAAAATTTCAAGTTCTTGTAATTTTCCAACACCGGGATAGTCCGTTGGTTAGTGAATGAGTCGTACATTATGTACGTGATCCCCAAAATAAGTCGAATATAACCATAAAAATGGATACCCACAACTTCTCATGAATGACCCATAGGTGGACCCAGGGACCATACATAGGTATGTTGTCTGTAGTCCAATGTTAGGGTCTCTTATTTCAATTGGCAGCTAACTTGTACGGTCCTTGTTCTGACAAAGATACCATGGGTCATGTCGAAGACATGAATCAACAATTACTTTATAAGGTTTTTTAGGTAATTTCCCAATTATTCTAGCCTAATACTATTTTCGTTTTACCCTCAGTTAGAAGCCATAAATAAACTTTTTAACCGTATATCTTATAAATAATTCGTTCTCTCAAATTCCCAATAGAAGAACAAGTTATCCTATAAAATATTTCTTTTTTCTAAAAGTTGGAAGAGGAAATCTAGGGTTTTAGGATCAAGCCTCCAATTCGACAAATTTCTTGAGCGCTTCAAAGTTCAAGGTAAGATAGTCTTCATCTACGGAGCTCTTTCCTCCATAGAGATTCAAAATTCACAAATTTTCATCTAAGAAATCTCGAATTGAAGTTAGGGTTTTCTTCCATGTTATAGATATCTTTCAACGTTGATCGAATTGATTGTTTTATTACTTATTATGCATGAACAGAATTAATTGCATCTTTTTAGGTTTATTTCCCATGAACCCATGCATAACCCATGTTTTCTAGCTATGATGATATAATTTGGTCTTGAGAAATGAAAGATGAATTTATTTATATATGCATGTCTTCACTTTATGAAATTAATGTAAATAAATATGAATATGCTTTAAATTTTAAAATATGATGAAGCTTATGAATTATTAAAAATGCATGTTTATGATTGTAATGTTTCTGACTCAAGAAAGCTTATAAATGAAGGTATGTATGTGTTTAATGAAACTTTCTCAAATGAAATGAATGACATATAACTTGGTCTCAATGCTTTTCGTGCTTTTTTCTTAAATTAGGTCTTGATTCTTATGTTATTTGGATATGCCATTAATGATTAAAGATCACGATTTCAAAACTATAGCTTTTAGTAATAGGACATCTCTAGCATAGAGTGAATGATTATGGGCCTTAAAAGCTATTCTGCAAAGATATAGATGGTGAAAGGTTTTCTCACGCATGGTCTAAAAAGATATCTTATGATAATACAAGTGGCGACTACCTATGTCTCTTAAAGATAAGACAAGTTAAGATTAATAACTACTTTGTCATATTTATTCTTAGCACCGAGAATATATTGAGATAAAACCTCCTGTAGTTAAGGTAAGGTATCTAGTAGCAATCTCCTCATCCCATACATATGTTCCCCTACAATATGTTTGTCTTAATATATACATTAGTAAGTTGATCCATGTAAGCTAGAAATTCGGTCTTACCTTGGCAAGTATGATACCCTTTTCATGTGGATTAGACACCGAATTCAATGTTATAGCTCACACGGTCTCTATGTTGGTTACGACCAGTTTCAACAATAATATTGAACTAAGGTAAATTGAAGAAGAAATTCACATATTTTCAAAGACTATACTTGCATTAACCATGATTACGATTAGTGTTTTCTACTCCTCTTACTTTATGTTCTGACATTGTCTATTCATATCACGAAAAGTCCTTTTAGCACATTTGCATAACTTTTATGAATGGATATCATACTTGATACATTTATGCACTACCGTATACTCTATCACATCATTTAACTAATGTAGGGTCCGACACTCCTATTTTTCATTTTTGGCAATGGATCACTCAGTAGATATTGAAGATTGATGTGTCCTCATTCCTTCGAGGACTAAAAATTTATTTCATATTATCTTTACATTTCAGTTATGAACTTTATGTACAGGTTAGCTTCCCATTACTCATTTTGTACTAGATGGTTTTGAGACATTGTTAGACTTCCACTTTGCTTTATAACCTCTCTATATCTTGAAATTGTCTTTTAAATACTCTTGAACTTCTATTATTTTTTATGGTGTATGCTAAGTGTCTTGTGTAGGTCCTCTTGAAGTTCTATACAACATGTTACACCTCGAATTCGAGAAAGGGTATCGGTCAAGTGGGAAACTAAAAAGCCCACAAAGTGGACAATGAAACCCTCAATGGAGCCTAAATAGGCCGTGAAGGGGATCACAGTCTGTTAATGGGATCGTGGTAGGTTTTCATAACCTGCTCTATGAATGCTTCACTAAGATGAACTTATAGGCAGGTTGTGCACAGGGATGCGAGTCATACAACTGCTCATAGAGGGTTCAAGTAAGGGTTCTCCCTTAGAACCTGTTGAAGGACAACGAGTGTCACAACAGCCCGTGAAGCCCCACCCAAACGATGAAATCATTCATGATGGGGGTTGATTCGACTTAGAGTTGAAGGGTCAACTTCAAACAATCATATCATTTAGTTATTAAATAAATTAGGTGTCCGATGACCTATATGATTAAAAATTTGATACTTTTTCCAATGCCACAGATGTTGCCTAATTCCAAGCTTGGTGTTAAAAGTTATGCCCGAAATAGTAAAGCCCTTTCAAGTAGGATTTCTTCCTGACCCGTCCGAAGATGTCGTCCTTCTGATGACGACCTTATTTGGGCTTCCAATGACCCAATTCAATAGTTTTAGGTCAGAGGTTGAAAGGTCTTTTCCTAATTATGTTTACTCAATACTATGTCGTTTTTCCTTCTATCCAAAATCATATATAATGATTTTCAACCCCTAAATCGCGCAAACAGAATTAATTCTCCTAAATTCACAAAAGAATATCAATCTCCTCATTTAAAATATTTCACTCTCTTGAAATTAAAGATGAAAGCTAGGGATTCAAGAGCAACCCCATAATTTCCATTGCTTCCAAGATTTTGGCATCAAGGTATTATAGTTTTCATCCATGAAGTTAGTTCCTCCATGGAGTTTCTGAATTCTCTAATTTTTTAAAGTTAAATCCCTTTCAAGACTATACATGACACAATAACTTAATCAATGCAAACATACCAGATTATCAAACTCCTTTCATCAATCAAGTGATACAAAGTTTACAATTGATAAAGAAAGGGAAAATATGCGTCTTATGAGGTTTTTTTCGCAAAAACTATGAGCACACCATAAACCTACCCATAATTCATCATATCTAAACATAAAGAATCATAAGTGAACAACTGAAACATTTTTAGAATACGACCTATGATATTAAATAAAAATGTAGAATTTTTGGAAGTTTGAAAATATAATTCGAAAGGGCTCCTTAGGGAAAACTTCACAAGGATGAAGGCATCCTGTTGGGCTATTGCCCATGTTCCAGCCAAAGGACCATGGCCTAATACTACTTGGAAAAGGATTGAAATTATTCTCTTTATTTGGTTTCCAATTCTATTAGGAAAAGGATTCGAATATTAATCCTATTTGTAGTTGGTTTTGGTTTTGTACGGAAAAACACAACTCTATAAATAGAGGATGGTTTTGAGAGAATAATTAATTGTTCATTGGTATTGTTTTTGAAATACATTATAACATAAGAGACGTTTTTGAAAGAGCTTTCAACAAAACAAAAAGAGAGAAAGAAATTGTTCTTATGCTGCAGTCTTTTTCTCCGACCAGCAATGTTCAGATCGTGTTTCCCGATTAACTAACCGTTGGATCGGGCTGAAATTTGAACTGAGTGTTCCTGACATCTTTGTAGTTGATTGTAACGGTGGAGATCGGATTCAGAGGTCATAAAGATGCTGTTTTAGGTCCCGAACATAAGCTGGGTTTAGGTGGTGTTTCTTTCTATTTATCATTTGTTGGTGCAGCTATTGTTTGTTCTCTTTTGGGACTTGTTGTATCGCCATTAGAAGAATCTTTTTAAACCTCTTATTGTTATAGTGAAGCAATTCGGATCTTGTCATTCCCGTGGTTGTTACCTTCGGATTGAAGGGTTTTTCCACGTTAACTTGGTGTTCTTTATTGTTAGATTTTTGATTTCATCTTTTCGTCACAACAAGAGGTATCAGAGCTAAGAATATCTATATGGAGGGGATTATGAGCAAGATGGTATGTCTAAACGTAAGAAACTACATCATATGGAAAAGCAAGATGAAAGATCAATATTCCGTGAACAAGATGCATCTTCCTATTTTTTCTGCTCATAAACCCGATAATGTGACCGATGAAAATTGTGAGTTTGAGCACTAACAAGTATGTGAATATATAATACAATGGGTTGAAGATAATGTTCGCAACCATATTGTGAATGAAACACATGCTAGAACATTGTGGGAAAAGTTGTAGAACTTTACGCTTAAAAAATTGGCAATAACAAGTTGTTCTTGTTAAAGCAATTTATGACCTTTAAATACAAGGAGGGCAGTCCTATTCTTGATCATATAGATGATTTTCAGGGTATTCTTGATCAGCAACCAGGAATGGGTGTGAATTTTGATGATGAAATACAAGGACTTTGGCTTCTTGATACTCTATCGGATTCTTGGAAAACTCTTTGTGTTTCTTTAACAAATTCTGCCACTGGTGGAAAGGTGACTATGGAATATGCAAAGAGTGGTGTATTGAATGAAGAGGTTAGAAGAAAATCTCAAGACACATCTTCACATTCCGATGCTCTATATACAGAAGATCGAGGGAGACATAAGACAAGAGATCCGAGGAGTAGAGGTAAAAGCAGAAGCAAGTAAAAATTCAAGAATCCATATATTATGTTATCATTGTGGAAAGAAAGGACATATTAAAAGATTTTGTAAACAAATGAAGCAAGATCTTAAAGAAGGGAAGAAGGAAGAAAATAATGAAAATAATGTTGTTGCTGTTGTCCAAGGTTACCTTCTCTTTGCTTGTGATAAAGACGTCATCAATTTTGTATCTGTCACGACCCAAAATCGAGCCGCGACTGGCACCCACATTTACCCTCCTATGTGAGCGAACCAACCAATCTAAACCTTAACATTTCAATTTAATATCAACATAAAGCAATGCGGAAGACTTAAACTCATTAATAAAAGACAATTCAATAACTTCTAAAATTCAGCATCTATTATTTCCCCAAAATCTGGAAGTCATCACCGCAAGAACTTCTATGATCAAATTACTAAACTAAGAATATTCTAAGAAACTAAAATAACAAAAGCTAGTCCATGCCGGAACTTCAAGGCATCAAGACATGAGGAAGAAGATCCAGTCCAAGCTAGA
>NC_028643.1:41174093-41264305 GCF_001406875.1 Solanum pennellii | reverse complement strand
CGTCGCCAAGTTCAGAGAGTCGATTTCAGTACCCAAATTTCAGAAGTCTAAGTCTTTTGGAACGAGACACCTGCGACGGTCCGTCGTGCCCATGACGGTTCGTCGTGGGTTCCGTCGACTCACACAGTTTTTCCCAGAAATAAAATCTGCTGCTCAAAACGACTAAACAGGTCGTTACAGTATCTCAAGATACAAGTTGGATAGTAGATTCTTGAGACACATCACATGTCACACCAAGAAAAGACTTCTTTTCATCTTATACTTCTGTTAACTCAAAGGGGTTAAAGATGGGTAATGCTGGTGAGGTTAAGGTGTTTGGTGTTGGCACTATTTCATTGAAAACCAATATAGGTTCAACGTTGGTCCTTCAGAATGTCAAGCATGCTCTAGACATTCCCTTAAATTTGATCTCTGTAGGACAACTAGATGATGATGGCTATCATAATGACTTCTGCAATGGCCAATGGAAGCTCACCAAAGGCTCACTGATTTTAGCTCGAGGAAGAAAACATTCAAATTTATATGTGACACAAGGATCGATTCTTTGTGACTCTAAAAATTTGGTGGAGAGCGAGACTTTATAAGAATTGTGGCACAAGACGCTTAGTGATATGAGCGAGAGGGGGATCACCTGTTTGGCTAAGAAGAATTTGTTTGCTGGTATGAAACCAGAAAAGGTGAAAAGATGTGTTCATTGCTTAGCAGGGAAACAGAAAAGAGTTTCTTTTCACAGTCATCCTCCTCAAAGAAAGTCTGAGCTATTGCAGCTAGTACACTCAGATTTGTGTGGTCCTTTCAAAGTGAAGTCAAAAGGTGGTGCACTTTACTTTGTTACTTTCATTGATGATCATTCTCGCAAGATTTGGGTATATCCTTTAAAATACAAAGATCAAGTGCTTTATGTGTTTAAACAGTTTTAAGCCTTATCTGAGAGACAAACGGGAAATAAATTGAAATGTATTCTCATTGATAATGGAGGTGAGTATATTGGTCCTTTTGATAACTACTGCAAATCGCAAGGAATTTGTCATCAGATGACTCCTCCAAAGACTCCTCAATTAAATGGTTTGGCAGAGTGGATAAACAGAACTTTAGTTGAGAGAGTTAGATGTGTGCTTTCAGAGGCTAAACTTCCAAATTCTTTTTGGGCTGAAGCACTTAGCAATGTTTCTTATGTTATCAATTTGTTTCTTGTTGTTGCTTTGGATTGTAATGTTCCAAAAAGAGTTTGGTTTGATAAGGATGTTTCTTACGATTACTTGAAAGCGTTTGGGTGTAAAGCTTGTGTGCATGTTCCAAAAGATGGGAGGTCGAAATTTGATGTTAAAACTAAGCAATGTATCTTTATTGGTTATGGTCAAGATGAGTTTGGATATCGCTTTTATGATCCAATTGATAAGAAACACATTTGAAGTCGTGATGTTGTGTTCTTTGAAGATCAAACTATTGAACATATTGACAATACTGAGAAACTAGATTCTCATACTGATGAGAGCTTAGTCGATGTTGATCCAATTCCTATTATTGATACATCTTTTGCACATGAGGAAACCCAAGGTAATGATCAAGATAATGATGAGAGTGTAGAACATGTATTTGTTCCTACCGATGATGTTGTGGTTGATAATCAACCAACTCATGTTGGGATGACCGCTTCGGATGCTCTAGAAACCTCTTGTAGAAGATCTGCTAGAGAGAAGCGAAGCTCAACACGTTATTCTCATGATGAGTATATTCTATTGACTAATATCGGAGAACCTGAAGGTTTTGATGAAGTCATGTTAGATACTCATAGAGATAAGTTGAAAGAATTTAGCGTAGACAATCATGAGTTTTGTAGAAGTGTGGCAGGCCTGTCAAGAGATCCTCCACTTGAAGTCCATTTGGCCCCTTGGCTGGAGGGGGAGCTTTTTGGGCGATTGCCCATGTTCCAGCCAAAGGCCCATGGCCTAATCCTACTTGGATAAGGATTGTAATTATTTTCTTTATTTGGTTTCAAATTTTATTAGGAAAAGGATTGAAATAGTAATCTTATTTGTAGTTGCTTTTGGCTTTGTAAGGAAAAGCACAACTCTATAAATAGAGTATGATTTTGAGAGAATAATTAATTGCTTATTGGTAGTGTCTTTAAAATACATTAGAACATAAGAGAGGTTTTTGAGAGAGCTTTTAACAAAATAAAAAGAGAGAATGAAAAGGTTCTTTTGCTGCAGTCTTTTTCTCCGACCAGCAACGTTCAAATCGTGTTTCCCGATTAACTAACCGTTGGATCGGGCTGAAATTTTGATTGAAATGTCTTGAAAACTTGGTTGTTGATTTGAACAGTGAAGATCGTATTTTAGGTCCCGAACAGAAGCTGAGTTTAGGTGGTGTTTCTTTCTATTTATCTTATGTTGGTGTAGCTATTGTTTGTTCTCTTTTGGCACTTGTTGTGTATCCATTAGAAGAATATTTGTAACCCTCTTATTGTTATAGTGAAGCAATTCGGATCTTGTCGACCCGTGGTGGTTTACTTCGGATTGAAGGGTTTTTCCACGTTAAACTTGGTGTTCTTTATTGTTAGATTTTTGGTTTCATCTTTTCATCACAACACAGCCATACCTTATATTCCTTACATGAAGAATTAATGAATAAAAACATGATCTTGGAGCCCTACATTTGAGATTTACTTTTTATTGAATGAAGGAACTCTAGAGAGAGAAATATTGGATGTAGATGGGTATTAGTTTATTTGATTTGAAAGTGGCTTTCTTGAAGGAATTTAAGGTCTAAAAAGGTTATATACCTTTGAGAAAAAGAATATAATAATAGGGACTTATTTTATGAAAGAACTAAGGACCTTAAACGTTTTTAATTTATAATTTGCTAACTTTCCCGAATTACAAAACCCATTTCCCTCTCTTACCTCGCCAAGAGCACTAGATGAATTGCCAAGTGATCCCTTGGCTTGCTCAAATTTCTAGTAAAATCACTTAAAGGGGAAGATCATTAAGCAATTAAGAGGACCAATGGGCGATGTGCCAACCTTTTTGGCGTGGCACGACTTAGCTTTCCCTTTCTTCTAGAATCTAGGCCAATGGGACAGGCTGCTATAATATCACAAGGCACAAGGGTAACTTGACCATCACTTTGGGCGATCAAGTAGCCTTATAGAAAAAAGGTCCATTCTATAACAAGGATTTTTCCACTTTCTCTTGTTATCTTAGTCCATTTCTTGAACCGTAGGTTTATTTCTTGTCCAAATCAGTTCTAAAGAAGCCTAGACATCAACATAAAGTCACACTCACCCTCACGCCAAGGCTCTAGTTCATATACTAAGTGAGTTATACTCACACCTCTCACATAGAATCTTACTTAGTCTTTTAATATATAACATGATAAACATACATACGAAAGTGTAAAAGCTGTCTCACATAAAAACAATCTAAGTACAAATCTAGGAATCAGCCAATACAATGTGAATAATCCATATAGTCTTTACCACAATACAATCCAAATGATAAAAGGAAATAAAGATTACCTCTTAAAAACTTCTAAAGTCTTCATAAGCTAGAATAACGAAAAGATAGCATACCTGAACATGAGGACCTACGAACACTTGAAGAAAGAGTTTCAAGATTCTTCAATTGACCTTCTTAATCTTCAATGGTCGGACCCTACATTTGTAGTTGTACAAAGGAAGGAGTTAGTAGCCCACATGTACTAAGTATGGGTATATGCAGATATACATTTAAGGACATTAATGAAAAGGACCATATCTTTAAAAAGCATTATATGTAATTTGAAAACCATTCATGTACATACATGAAAGAATATACAAGATAAGGATCACAACAACATAAAGCATGATCATAACATAATACATATCAACATAAAGTCATATTAACATTTCAAGTTTATTAGATAATTTAAACGTAACGTACAAAACACTTACCAATAATCCCATCCCAAACTTACAAGTGCAATGATAATGAGAAGCCCCATAACCCCACATAAAAAGTAAACAAGATAGGAGACCATAAGTAATGTTTGCTTCATACATCTTCCATCATAAGTAGTCATCATAACATAGCAATATAGACCATTTCATGTTCATTAAAATAGTCAACATCATATAAGAGCAACATCACATATTATAAACACTATGCATTTCATATTTATATTTCATGAAAACAATCTCATAGGACGTCCCTTAGAGTCAACTTGTGCAATGTATAGGTAGAGTCCTATAGACCTACCTATATAAAGTAGAGTCCTTAAGTAATCCTTGTCAATGTCCATTTACTTGTCCTTCATTTTACTTGAGAGAACAATCCCCTTAACCGAAATTAGACCATGTGAGGTAAACATGGAATCCGGCATCATGAAACCCCACACATAAAGAAGGTAGTCTACTTGCCAAGGTAGAACCAAAACATGAACAAAGCATTCTAGGTGGATCCAATAGCTAGTATACCTATGGAGGAAACACAGTTCAAGAACTAGGATATATATTAGAGACCCATAGTCCCACATTACATGGCAGCCTCTATATCATGAGAGTTATTGTGAACCTACCTTCCAACTATGGAAGGGACACCTCTTATATCTAGTTCATCGGTCCTAAGATAAAATTCCTTTTTGAATAACCTTTAAGTCACCATTTATCATAAAACTTATCACAGGCCATACGAGATTAAATCCTAGTATAAACATGACCATAAACTCCTTAGGTTTAGATGAGAATTTCCTTTCATCACAACCATTCATTTGTGATATTAGCATATCATAAACATATTGTGTAAGGCACACAAACTAAACATCATAAGATTGCATTATCATATCCTTAACATGATCCCACATTTATCATATTCATAGGCCAGCATATATGCATAAAAACATCATACATACTTTAATTTCATAAATACCTCAATATATAGGACAACATTAACATAATAGAGAAATCATGACTTTAGAAGATATACCTAATGCTTCCAAGAACCTTCACAAAGAACTTACATTCAATATTTATCAATCATCAAAAAACATAGTGAAATACTCAATAATATAATCAATGCTAATCCTTCAAGTCATATACAAAACCAATTCGTAGTTGAGGGAAAAACATCATTAAGGAGTTCATTCAAGCTATAGTTCCAATCCCCACGTTTTCATGTCATCATGTGATAAATATAACCAAATAAATATCCTTATTTAGAGAACGAACATGCTTTATACGAAAATTAAACATGTCAAACCATTTACCAAACATTAAATACTTAATTGACCATAGAAAATCATTATTTTCATCATTATTAATAAATCTTGAGTTAGGTTGAAACCCGTTTTGTAGAGTTAAAACCCTAGAAGTAGAATTCTTGAAAATCATCTTTGAAAGGACTTCCTAGGAAAAGGAATCCCAAGAGTGAATTAACCATAACTTATTGATGATAATTCCACGATCTTTGAGTGAAAATCTTGAAGTCTTCGTCTTCTTCATTAAGTTTTTCTTGTTCTTCAATGGTGGTTGAATAGAGAGAGTTTTTTAAAGAGAGATGAGAAGGAATTTTTAAATTATTATTCGAAGTGCATGTAAATAGTTTAAAACTGATCTAAAACAATAATCTTCCCCTAAAATACACAGAAGACCCCTCAATTAAATGGGTCATTTTGTGAAGTTAGATTGACTTAAAAACGAGGTGGACAAATTAGGGAAGTGGTTGGGTGTCGGGGGTAATTTCACATTTATTTTTAAAAATCTGACTTGAGTCACAGTGACATATGAAGGCTCCGAAACACGAGACATATTTGGGCCTTCACGTATTTGCCGCGTGTCGTATAGCAGCCCTCATTTCCTTGCTGCGCGCAGGCTGCTTTGGTAGCCTGCTCGCCCATGTTCGGGTCCTCCTCAAGGACCCTTTGGGTGGTCCTTGGAGTGTTGTTATCAGACGTTCGGACCCATTGTACTATATCTTACCTATTAAAAGTATTTTTATATGTTTTGGACTTTGTTTGAAACTCCCAAACCTTCACCAAATATAGGGACATCTACTAGTTCAATTTAGCTAGTTTCCTGACGTCAAAGTCTTTCTTTGTCGTTTTGGGTCTAACCTTGTATAACTGAGTTTCATAATTTAATATAGGTCTGGAAACATCATTTAAATCATTATTTAATAGGATAATCTCTATTCTAAGTCGTGGAATTTTCGGAGTGTTACATTGAATGACACCTTAAACATATAAAAGGGTTAACAACTAAAGACTAGGAGCTCATGACGCACAAGATATCAAAACGTGCAAGACTCACAAATGCATTATTTAACATATGAAGTTACTCAAAGGAGGAAACATCAACTCCACTCAAGACATGATCAATGAATTACAAGAAAGTAGGAACTACATCTATAAACACAATATTCATTTAATACAACATATATCATATTCATTAGAGGAACTACCTTCTCCAATAAACAACAAGTTCAATACTATCATATGGAATCCACATGACATTTCATTAAAACACAACTAAGCGTGTTAATCATTCCACCTCATAAATCAAATACATAATAATCATACTAAAAGAAATTCAATCACGAGGGACATAAACCATGAGAAACTCAATTTATGGAATATGTGCTTTCTCACATGGACATGCACCATATAAGAAAAGAATCATGGAAAAATCTCATATAATAGACATAACTGCCAAATCACTAAATACTCAATTGGAGCTACTTTTAACTCATGTTTGAATAAGAGTAGAAGGGAAAAAATTATGATAACAGGACTTCATATCGTGATCGTCCTCCAATGTATAACTCTCAACTAAGTGGTTCCTCCATAGAACCATAACGGAAGCTACTTCTTTATTACTCAACCTCATTGCTTGTCGGTCCAAGATCTCAACGTGTACCTGTACATGATAAAGGTTCTCATAAACTCCTAAACCTTCTAAAGTAACGATAGATAACGGATTACAAATGCACATCTTAATCATGGAGACATTAAACACCGAGTGAACCGTATCTTATTGACTAGGAAAGTTCAATTAATAAGCGACATTCTGAACACATTTGAAGATTTCATATGGACCCACATATCAAGGACTAAGCTACCCCTTTTTGCAAAATCTCATCACTCCTTTTTTTAAGTTAACTGAATCACCAACCTCAAACTCTAGATCCTTTTTAGTAATATCATCATAGGAATTTTTTAAATTAGGTCCATAATTACCCTATCTTCAATAAGTCAAACTTTTTTAATGGCCTCATAAAATAACTCGGGACTAATAAGGAAAATTTTATGTAATATACCTTATCAAATATAATGCTTCAAGTGGAGCCATAGCAATGCTTGAGTGGAAACTATTGTTGTAGGAAAAACCTATCAATGGTAGATGGTCAGCCCAATAATCCTTGAAATCAATAATACATGCCCTCAACATGTCCTATAGTATTTGAATGGTGTGTTCCGCTTGATCATTCGTTTGAGGGTGAAAAGTTGTACTAAGCTTAACATTGGTACCAAACCCTATTTGGAACGCCTTCGAAAAGGGAGAAGTAAATCGGGTGCCCCTATATAGAATAATTGAAAAAAGAACACCATGTATCCTCACTATTTCCTTGATGTACAACTTAGCATAATATTTCACCGAATAGGAAACCTTGACGGGAATGAAGTGGACTTATTTACTCATACTATCAACTAAGGCCTAACTAGAATCATGTTGCCTTTGAGTATGTGGAAAACCCACAAAAGTCCATATTGACATGCTTCCTCTTCGAAGGGGGAATAGTTATCTCGTGGGACAACCCACTAGTACTTTGATATTCGTCCTTGACTTGTTGACAAGTCGGACATTTTGCCACAAAATCCAATATTTCCTTTTTCATGTTATTCCACCAATAAACCTCATATAAATCACGGTACTTCTTTGTCGCTCCAGGATGAATAGAATACCACGAAGCAGGACAACCTGTGCATATCACATAGTAACTCCTTTTTATAATCTTTTACATGGGCCATACTACCCATACACATTCGACTTAAGGGATCTGTAACTATATTGTTTTGTCATGGTGGTAAAGGGCACTAATATCATAGTCATTCAAAAGCTCTAACCACAATTTTGTCGTAGATTCAATTTTTTTTGGTAAATTGGAGACTTTTGGGATCGGTAAATACATCTACATGGACCCCATAAGGATAATTTCTTCATATTTTCAAAGCAAACACTATGTCCGCAAGATAAACATCATGAGTTGGATAGTTATTTTCATGCACCTTGAGTTTACTTGAGGCATATACTATAACCTTTCCACCTTGCATAAGGACACACCCCAAACCTACATGATAAGTGTCACAATATACAATAAAAATAACGTAACCTTTCGGTAAGGTCAACACCGGAACATATGTAAGCTTATCCTTCAATTCTTCGAAGTATTTCTCACAAGCTTTCGTGTAGTCAAGCTTATCTTTTTTTTAGTCAGGGCCGTCAATGGAAAATAAAAAAAGTCCTAGGCCAATTCTTTACTGTGTGCATTTTCATTGGATCAACTTCAATGCCCGTTTGTGATACTATGTGCCCTAGAAATGCCACTAACATCCACCAAAACTCACATTACTCAACTTTGTGATCAATTGCTGGTCTTTGAGAGTTTGTAATACAATCCTCAAATAGCTCATATGATCAAGTTAACTTTTTGAGTATATAAAGTTATCGTTGATGAGCACAATGACAAACATGTCTATGTATTTTACGAAACCCTATTCATAAGGTCGACCAAGGCCACTGGGCATTACTTAGGCCAAACCATATCAGAAGAAACTCATAGTTCCATACATAGTTTGAAAAATTGTCTTGGTATATCATTCTCTCTCACCCTAAGTTGGTGGTAGCCCAAACGAAGGTAGATCATTTAAAAATGACAAGTCCCTTTAAAATGATGGAACAAGTAATCAAATTTATGAAGGGGATACTTATTATTTATTCCGACCTTGTTCAATTTGCGATAGTCAATAAACATCCTAAGGAACCATCCTTCTTTCCACAGATAATACTGGAGCACCCATAGAGATATGCTTTGTTGAATAAAACTCTTGTCTAACACGTTCTTGAGTTTCTCCTTCCACTCTTTCAATTAAGTCGGATCCATTCTATAAGGAAGGATTGAAATGGGTTGTGCATCAGGAAAAATATCAATGCCAAACTTTATTTCCCATTGAGACGTAATGCTAAGCAAGTCATTAGGGAAGACTTCTGAAAACTCACTCATCACGTGGACCGACTCTAATGAAGGGACCTTGGATTCAACATCCATAGCTGTAAAAATGTTATATATTCACCCCTTAGAGATCATTTTTGTAGATTTTTATCATGACACAAATTGACTTCTATAAATAAAATTTCCCCTTCCACTCTAACATGGAATCATTTGGAAAATTAATATTAACTACCCAAGTTGTACAATCAATGGAAGCATAACATCCATGCAAAAAATACATGCCCAAAATAACATAAAAAACAAGCATATCTAATTCCATAAAATCAACCATAGTGACTCCATGAGATAATTAAATAGGACAACTCCTATAGACTCTTTTTGCTATAATTGAGTCAGAAACCGTGGTAGAAATTGAAAAAATTATTCTAAGGCATCAGGGAGTATACAAAGTTTTATAGACACTAAAAGAGTAACAAAATACAAAGTTTAACCGGGTTTTAAATAATGCATAAAAATCAATTAAAAATACCTGCAACTTACCTATAACAACATCCGTGGATCCCACTTGATCACCTTGGCATTGGAGATCATAGATGTGATTGTTAATGACTAAAAAATTGTAGGTTAATCTACAGCCTTGTTGTGTGAGTTGCGAAGACTTATGGTTGATGAATAGGTTGTTTTATAACTTAATTGAGCAGAATCCTAGTGTGCAAGTGAAGGATCTAAGATAGAAAGAGGGAGTAGGACAAACCTTGTTTATTGATGAACCTTTTTGTGATGGGACTACTATGTCTCCCAAGTGACTTGGTGATGCCCGAAAGTGCACTTAGGGTCGCTTAGTAGGCTGCCCCATTGTCCTAGGTTCTGTACAAATGGCCGAGCTATGCCCAAGGCTGCCAACCAGTTTTGCATGTCGCCCCTTATCCCCTCCATCGCCATTGATCCTGCCCATTAAGTGAGCCTACTAGAAATTTGTGTAACCCAAGGGTGCACTTGGCGAATTGTAACATTCCTTACAATGTACTCGTCTAATAAAGAGTCCGTTATGTTTTAATAATAGGTATTGGGGATACATAGGCATCCCAATGTGCATTTTTTAATAATATTGGGCATATTGGAGAATATTGGCTGAAAGGTGTCAGCTAATTTCTATTTATTAAGATATACTTTGATGTTAATGATCCATTCCAAGATTTTTTACTAATTGTTCCTTCAATGAATACCCGAATCTAAAGTATTGATTCTCAACTTAACACATTATGTACGAGGCATCCAAGTGTCAAGCCTGAGTACCATAGCACATGATTATTTAAAATGATCATGTATAGTAGGCAGTGCCCAAGTATATAGTGAGGATTCTTAGGACAACAACAAAAGAGCAGAAATACATGTTCAAGCACATGTGCTAACCGGACAAGAGATAAGCCCAATTAAATTCTTTTAGGGAGGTTTGGGGTAGGCGCACATGTGGGGGTAAAGCCATGTGGGGCCTTGCTTCCTAACAAAATATAGTCTCTAAATAACTTCTATAACTAACTAACTAACCTAGGAAAACAAAAAATAACCAACTAAGGGACCCGACAACCTAAGACCTAGACGGGTGACACCAAACTGTTTACCTAACTAAGAGACAACCTAGTACCTAACCTAGGATGATCTAAAGGGTTGGTTGTGGTCCTAACAACCTAGGGTACTTTATAAATTACCCTATCTTACCTAATTAATTGAATTATAAACTTAAAGAATTAATTTAATTGGTCAAAACCGAAACAATTAAGCAATTTCGAGATTTTGGTTATGTAAAAGTGTTCTTCTAATTCTAGTCAATTTAGGAGGGGTGATTTGGTAATTATCTAATTTAGTTGTTTTAATTAAGTTATATAGTCTAAGTGAATTAGTTAGCATTAGTTCCTAAAGACTTAGACTCACGTTATTTATCATAAACCCTATGACTTGACAGCAGTAAAGAAATATAAGAAAAACAAAAGTTCTCCTTCGGCGATTTAAAGAAGTTCTTCGAGGTTTTCGTGAAAAAGGGAAAGGTGATCTTTGTAGATTCAATTCTACAGTAAAGTATGTGTTTTATATCCTGGAATTATTTCTCCAAGAGGGTTTTCAAAATTTTTGAAATCAAGAATATCGAAACTGGGGTTGTTCCTAATGAATTGCATGTTCATCTCCCTAGTTCTCCCAATTTCCCATTCTTGTAATTTGTATGATGTAAATCTCTAGCATGTTGATTATATGTGGTACTAACTGATCATTATGTGTATGTTTTAATGATTTATATGTCGAATAAATCCTTATTCTTAGATCCGCATACTTAGGGTGTTATTTACAAGAGATGATGAACGTTGTAATGCCTACTTGTGTTCGAGAAGATGAAATTGTTATAAGTTGTTCATTGAATTTTTTTTCATAGACTAATCAAATGTAAAGAGTTTTATTGTTTAACATGTTAGATTGCTATAATATATTCATGAAGTAATTGCATTGTCTATTGATAATACTATGACAAGTATCTAGTCAAATTATGATTTATGCCAACAAATTGGCTAGCAAAACTATGTCCAAGATATTATCTCCCAAAATGTGTGAAGCCATACCAATATTAACTCAATAAACTCATAACATAAGGTATGCCAATAAATGGGACAAGTCTCAACATATCCTATCCACACGAACTTGTGAACGTAATAGCATTGTATAAGTAGTTATAACTTTCATAAAAAATTTTACAAAACTGCGAATAAACGTTGAACAAGTTAAGGTGAGTAATGAAATAACTGAAAGCTTAAGTTATGAAATTGACCCAATATAGAGTGTTAAAATAAGTTTGACAAGTCTCAATTACACTTAATCGATTATGTCAAGAATACTCACATAAGTGTGTGCTAGAGTCCGTGAGATAAGTCTCACTCGCAACATGACGATAATTTAAGGCATAAGTTCATATTCATCAAGAAAAGAAAGTGATGGCAAGTCACCATAGAGTTAAGTAAACCACATAACTAGAAAAAAGTTTCTATAATGTGTGAGTCAACTCTATAAGATATAAAGTAAAACAAATTTGATCTTAGCACCGATACACTAGCACTGAGCTTGTTCCACCACACGTAAACCTCATGAGATGAGATCACCACCCTGGTAGACTAGGCTCTCCTTACGTCTTCTAGTCTTCGAACTATGTTTGCCTTCATAGGGGTACTAGCCTAAGAAGGCTACAAGTAGGCTTCACTTTGTCAAGTGATTCCACCTCTTTTCGGTGTTGGGGAGACACTGGATTTCATATTTAGCTCACATGATTTATGTCAGTTAATGCTTAAGAAAGTATTCAATTCACTTCAGCCGTGAACTCCTCTTTTTGGTGTCGGGAAGACACTGACTTGGTTTAACTTTAGCCGGTGAATCTCCCTTTTCGAAGTGGGGTAGACATAGAACTTGAATCATCTTAAGCGATGAACCACATCTTTTTGGTGTGGGGGAGACACTAGATTTCACGTTAGCTCGCATGATCTACATCCGCTAATGCTAAATAATTTTTTAAGAGAGTAAGAAAGAATGGAAGTAGCATGTTCAAAGTAAACAAATGAGCAAAGAAGTAGAAACGTACCTTCATGGTGAACTAAGTAAAGCAAGAGCTTAAGAATGTCAATCATTAATGTTGATAAGAATGATGTTTGAACAAGTTAGTGGTTTATGCCAATAATGGAGTATGAATATATGTCCCAAGATCTATATATCTCAAATAATCAATTAATGGGCATAACCAATAAAGATTGGTTTATAAATATATCCATGCTCAATTAAAAAAAGAATGAGAAGTATAACTCATGAGTAGAGTAGCCAAATAATTTCCTTAGTCTTGTGAATTACATACTCGACTTATTGTAGGTATGGGACTACAACAAATCAATGCACTTGTAAGTAAAACATAGTATCAAAGGAGATCATTGAACTACAAAAAGAAAGAAGAAAAAGACTAAAAAATAAACCAAGGCTGTAGAGGTGAGTTCTCGGCCTAAGGGAGCAAAAATAATAAGTTTTGTTTAAGTTGTTCTAAAATTATGTTCATGATTCCAATGACTTATGTTCATACAGAAAATGAGTTGTGTGCCTTAATTGCATGAGAACATGTCATATTCATAGCATGAATCATAAGTAAGTATTTAAGAAAGTAAAGTGACTTAACTTTTCAAGAAATGACATGTTTCTATGGGAAGGGCTTTCCTTGATCATGAATAGTCCTTATGTGTTTATGTGCATACACACATACTTAGTACAAGTGTGTAATAACCACATTTATTATTACTATTTTGATAGGCGCAGGATCTAGAGAAGAACGAAGACTCTACGAAGTTGTTTGGACTAGCGTCTCCATGCTTTGGTAGGTCCTCTTGAGTTCGAGGATGCTACACTTATTATTTTACCTTAGTAAATTCGATATAGCTAGTGATTCTGTCCCTAGAATTTCATTTCAAACATTCTTTCACGCGTTCGTAATAATGCCTATTGGGCAAACTATTATTATTATGTACCATGGTTTCATTAGTTTAATCTATTGATAGATGGTTTCTTAGTTTGAGCTCATTAGAATATCACTCTTATGCAGTATTATATGAGGTCTATGTTTACTTTTTCCAGTATTAAAAAGTTTTAAATTTTCCACAAAATATAATTGTATGATTGTGATGAGATCTAAGAAGAGGCTTATCTACAACGTCTGAGAGGTTAACGACGCCGGTCGCATTCGGATTCAAGAATCCGGGTGTGAAAAACTTTGTATCAGATCATGAGGTTAAATAACCTAGGAACTACTGCTCAACACAACCATTTCGCGTAGTTTCTAACTTATGGTTGTGAAGTGCACCACAATCAAGACTTAGAGACTTTGTGATGTTAGGAATCTTCCGTTCTTCTACTCTTTATCGTGCTGTGTAGAGCTTTGACAATTTGGTTCATTCTAGCATCGTACTTAATTCTTGTGGGTGCGTCTAAAAGAATGAACACAAGAAGAAACGCAGGCAAGAGAGTTGGAGAAGCAGCTATTTGAGGAAACCAAGCTCCTCCTCAAACCCAGTTGCTGGAGTGCAAGTGCCTGTTAACCCAGGTGCTTCGACGGATGGACAAGTTAGAGCAGCACTAGTTCAAATGGCCCAAGCCATCACTGCTCAAGCACATGTTATCACAACCCAGGCCACTAGAGAGAGTGCTCCAGGGGAGAAACCACATGCTAGAACCATGGGAAAGAGAGTGAGAGATTTAGCCAGAATGTTGCAATGGCAATGTTGGTCTAAGGTGCCAGATTAAGGTTTTTTGTTTTGAAAGGTAGAGAGGAGTATGAGAAGTCAGCTGATATGGTCCCTAGTACCTTGCATGTCTTTTATTTTCATGTGTATGCATTGTTAAATCCAGGATCCACCTTGTCTTTTGTTACTCTTTTTGTAGCTAGTAATTCAACTTTTTTTTCTAAGATCTTGCATGAACCTTTTCTACATAGTACTCCCATATGAGACAACATTAGAGTTGAAAGAGTATATAGAAATTTCCCAATTACTGTTCTTGATAGAGTCACTTATGCTGGCCTAATGGAATAAACCATGCTTGACTTTGGTATAATTTTTGTATGGATTGGCTCCATAAGTGTTATGCTACCATAGACTGTCGAAATATGGTAGTAAGGTTTCAGTTTCCTAATGAATTAGATCTGGGATGCGAAGGGAATTGTTCAAATCCAACATGCCAAATAGTTTCCCATCATAAAGTCAATAAGATGTTATCTAAAGGGAATTTATACAACTTAGTCACAGCCGATGACTTAGAACATGAAGTTCCTTCCATAGACTCTGTGTCCATAGTGAATGAGTTTAAAGATGTATCATGATCTCAAGGAGATCTATTGTTAGAAAGGTATGAAGCGAGATATTTCTGTGTGTTTGGAGGAGTTCCCAAATTGCCAACAGGTTAAGGTTGAGGATGACATGAGATCCCATTAACCTCATTTGTTCAGTTCTTGAGGTTAGATATACCCTTCCTAAGTCTTATTTTGCATATGAAACTCTATATTTTAGTTCATTAGTCAGTTATGGTGATTTAAGTCCACAACTGTGTGTTTTATACTTGAATTATATGAGTTCATTCTTTCAGTCATGTTGCTGTTTTCGTATAGCGTTGACATGATTTTTGTGTTGCATGAGTTCTGATGTACATTGAGTTAAAGTAAGATTGAAAAGGAAGTTCCTCAATCTGAGATATGAAGCTTAATATAAGCTTTGAGTGATGTGCTTGATCAATAGTAAGTTGTGAATCAGGTATCCACAACGAGTAAAGTTTCATGTATGTTGATGTGTTTTCGAAAATACCCTCTTGGATTCAAAATGATATGTAGTGTCATTCGGGGACGAATGTTCCAAACAGAGGGTGGGGGTAAATGTATCAATCAAGAAAATGTACTCGTCTAGTGAATAGTCTATAAACTATTAAGAATAGGTATTAGGGGTACATAGGCATCCCAATGCCCAGTATTGAATAATATTGGGCATATTGGAGAATATTGGCTTAAGAATGTTAGCAAATTTCTATCTATTAAGATATACTTTGATGTTAAAATTCTCCAATCCAAGATTGTTTATAATTGTACCGGAAATTATGACCCTAAGCTAAAATATTTATTCTCAACTTGACACATTATGTATGAGGCATCCAAGTGTCAAGCCTAGGTACCAAAACACATATAATCATTTAAAATGATCATGTAGAGTAAGCAGTGCCCAAGGATATAGTGAGAATCCTTGGGATAATAAGAAATGAGCACTATCACATGTGGAAGCACATGTGAAACACATGTGCAAGAACATGTGCTAACCGTCCAAGAGAAAAGCACAGCCGAATTCGGTTAGAGCGGATAAGGGCAGGCGCACATATGGGTGTAAAGCCATGTAGGTCCTAGCTTACTCACCAACTCTAGGCTATAACTAACGTACCTAACTAAAAAACTAACCTAGGACAACCAAAGATAACTAACTAACGGACCCTACAACCTAAGACCTAGTCGGGTGATACCAAACCGTGTAACTAACTAAGAAACAACCTAGTACCTAACCTAGAATGGTCCAATGGGTTGGTTATGGGACTAAAAACATAGGGGTACTTTAGTAAATACCCTAGGTTACATAATTAATTAAATTATCAACTTAATTAATTAATTTAGTTGGTCAAAGCAAACACCTCTAAGAAATTTGTAGATTTTGTTTAGGTAAAAGTGTTCTTATAATTCTAGTCAATTTAGGAGGGGCGTTATGGTAATTAGATAATTTAGTTGTTTTTTACTAAGTTATATAATAAAAGTTGAATTAGTTAACATTAAGTTCCTAAAGACTTATACTCACATTATTCATCATAAACCCTATGACTTGAAAGCAGTAAAGAAACGTAAGAAAAACAAAAGTTCTCCTTAGGCAATTTCAAGATGTTCTTTAAGGTTTTCGTGAAGAAGGGAAAGGTGATCTTTGTCGATTCAATTCTACAGTATGGTATAGGTTTTATCTCTTGGAATTATTTATCCAAGAGTCTTTTCAAAGGTTTTAATATTAAGAATATTGAAACTAGGGTTGTTCCTAATGAATCGCATGGTCATCACCCCAGTTCTTCCGATTTCCGATTCTTGTAATTTGTATGATGTAAATCTTGAGCATGTTTATTGTAGGTGGTGCTAACTGATCATTATGTGTATGTTTAGTGTTTTATATGTCGAATAAAACCTATATGTTAGATCCGCATACTTAGGTTGTTATTTACATGAAATGATGAATGTTGTAATACCTACTTGTGTTCAAGAAGATGAAATTGTGATAAGTTGTTCATTGAATTGTTTCATAGACTTATCAAAGGTAAAAAATTCGATTGTTTAACATGTTATATTACTATAATATATTCATGAAGTAATTAAATTGGCTAGTGATAATATTATGACAAGTATGTAGTGAAATTATGATTTATACCATCAAATTGGCTAGCGAAACTATGTCCAAGATATTATCTCCCAAAATGTTTGAATTCATACCAATCTTAACTCAATGAACTCATAATATAGGGTATGACAATCAATGGGACATGTCTCAACATACCCTATTAACACGAACTTGCGAACGTATTAGCATTGTATAAGTAGTTATAATTTTCCTAATGACTTGTACAAAACTACTAATAAACATTGAACAAGATAAAGTGAGTAATGAAATAACTAAAATCTTACATTATTAAATTGACCTAATATAGAGTGTTAAAAGAAGTACAAGTCTCAATTAAACTTAATCGACTATTTAAAGAATACTCACATAAGAGGGTGCTTGAGTCCGTGAGACAAGTCTCACTCGCACCCTGATGATAATGTATGACTTAAGTTCATATTCATCAAGAAAAGAAAGGGAAGACCTGTCATCCATAGATATAACTAAACATTATAACTATAAGCAAGCTTCCATAATGTGTGAATCAACTCTAAAAGATACAAAGTAAAAATAGATATGAGCTTAGCACCGATAGACTAGCAATGAGCTTGTGCTAGTGCACGTAAGCCTCATGAAATGAGATCACCACCTAGGTGGACCAGGGTATCCATACATGTCCTAGTCCTTGAATTATGTTTTCCAGCATAGGGGTACTAGCTTAAGAAGGCTAGCATAGGTTTCACTTTGACCGGTGATTCCACCTCTTTTTCTGTGTGGGCGGGAAACTAGATTTCGTATTTATCTCACATGATCTATGTTTGTTAAAGGTCAAGAAAGTGTTCGGTTCACTTAAGCTATGGACCCCTATTTTTGGTATGGGGAAGACCCTGACTTGGTTTCACTTTAGCCGGTGAACCACCCTTTTCGGTGTGGGATAGACGCAGAACTTGATTAACCTTAATCAGTAAACACCACTTTTCGGTGTGGGGGGAGACACTCGATTTCATCTTAGCTCGCACCATCTACTTCCGTTAATGCTAAAGAATTCTTAAGTATAGTAAGAATTATTGAAAGTAGCATGTTCAAATTGAACAACAGAGCAAAGAAGTAGAAACGTATGTTCATAGTGAACTAAGTAAAGCTAGAGCTTAAGAATGTCAATCATTAATGTTGATAAGAATTATGTTGTAATAAGTTAGTTGTTTTTGCCAATATTGGAGTATGAAGATATGTTCCAAGATCTACATAAATGTGTCATTTCTTGAAACCGACTACAATATAAAGTAATATAAATTGGGACATAGAGCTTTTAAAGTGTAACGAAATAAATTTTTAAAATTCCATTAGCTATAGAGTAGGAAATAATACTCTCTCCGCATTTTATATGTCATCTTTTTCTATAAATAGCTAGGCAACAATACTTGCTACTTTCTCCGTCCGGTATTATTTGTCATGGTTTCTATTTTTAGAGTCAAACTATAAAACTTTGACTAACATTTTTTTATGTATTTTTTCATCATATTAATACGTAAAAAATTGCAATTTATTGTACTTTTCATATAGCTTTAGAATATCCAACTTTTTTATTTAAAATATCAAATTAATGTGATCTAATTTAACTTCGTAAATTAGTCAAATTGACTTTCGAAAAGCGCAACATGACAAACAATTTCGGACGGAGGGAGCATTTTATAAAATTGATGCATAAATTACCAAATTTTGCCTATTTATATCCTTGATAGAGTAGTTAATTAATCTTGTCACTTTTTTATTAAAGTTATTTAAGAAAACATTAAATAAAAGTAGAAGAGTAAAATTACATCATTTCTTAATGCAAGTGCAAAATAAAAAAGTAACATATAAAATGAGACGGAGAGAGTAATAAATAGGACGACAAATATTTGATACGAAAGGAGCATATAATAGATTGTAAATAGTGCAAAAAAGAAAAAAAATCATTGATAACGTATATAACTAAAATGCGATGATAATAAAATCGAAAAAACGAGAGCTTTCGAGACAGCTTGGGTGAGATGTGGACATTGAAGATGGAAAATTGGGTCAGCTAAAATGGTTAGATATGTGTCTTATTCACCATCAGGTTTTTACTGATCGATGCATGAATGTAAAATACAGGCGAAGCTAGGTAGGGATAAATTTGATAAATCAACTTTAAAAAATTAATTATATTATATATATATATATAGTTAAAATTATTTTTTTATGTATATATTATATAATAGACAATATTGAACTTTTTTTTAACTTATTCATTTGTTTATTATTTTTTATATTCTAAACATATTTATTGAAAAATCTTGACTCTCACACGGGAAAAACATATATCCCCTTAATCATATACGTCCATTTCATTGTCAATCATTAAACTCCCAAAACCTCATATTATTATATTAGTCTACAAAAGCCTAACAGAAATTTCATATTTACCAAAAATAATAATGGATTTTCAAGAAACAACGACATTGTGAATTTTTGACAAGGAACAAGAAAAGTAGATTATGTTGATAGACAGAATCTATTACTAAGATGGGTACGTTTTGGAGGTATTCTTTCAACTTGCCTATTTTCAATCACCAGCACCAACTATATCATGATCTATACATCACTTTTTGAGGTGATTTAGGGATTTGGGAGGAAGATGCATATATTATGGGGTTCCTAACAAAAGTAGTAAAGTATTGTTTCAATTTGTTTATTCTATCTTTATTTAATTTGTCTCAGAAAAAATGTTTATTTATTTTTTTGATGATTATTTAACTCTAGTTATTCACATGACATGTTTATGATTTAAAAATTTACATGCCTATCTTTAATTTATGACTACAAAATTTAGACTCCGTATCAAGTTGTGTTACGTTGTTTGCACGTAAAGAGACTACAAGTGATAGATAATGCCCGTTAAAATAGTCTCACAAGTCACAACTGAACTCTCCCAATTAAATAGTCCTCAAGAAGTCTCTATCATTCCCCATAATAATGGAGGACGTGAATTGAACTGCAATTATAGACCTCATGAGGTCTCTACTTGTTAAATTAAAAATAATAATTTAATTTAATTGAATTGTTAAAAAATTAGAGACCTCATGAGGTCTCCAATTTTATGAGAATTAGATTAAAAATTTAAAATTTTTAAATAAGTTAGGTAAAAAAAAATTATTCATTAAATTGACCTCACGAGGTCTCTCCTACGTTAAAAAAAAATTAAAAGATATTAATTTAAATAGCGGCCTCATGAGGTCTCTTATTATTGACCTATTTTTGAGGTCTCCATTTCTAGGTCTCTTTTTGGCCTTTTTTTAGTAGTGATATGTCAAACAATCAATTAATGGGAATAGACAATAAAGATTGACTTATAAAGATATTCATGCCCAATTTAACAAAGAATGAGAAGTATAACTCATGAGTAGAGTAGCCAAATAATTTCCTTAGTCTTGTCAATTACTTACTCGATTCATTGTACGTATGGGACTATAATGGATCATTGCACTTGTAAATAAAATGTAGGATCAAAGAAGATCATTTACCTACACAACGAAAAGAAAAATAAACTAAAGCTGGAGAGGTGAGCTCTCGGCCAAAGGGAGCAAAATAATAAATTTTGTTTAAGTTGTTCTAAAATTATGTTCTATAGAAAATGAATTGTGTACCTTAATTGCATGAGAACATTTCATATTCATAACACGAATCATAAGTAATGATTTAAGAAAGTAAAGTGACTTAACTTTCCAGAAACGACGTGTTGTTATAGGAAGGGCTTTCCTTGATCATGCATAGTTCTTATGTGTTTATGTGAATACACTCATACTTAGTACCAGTGTGTACTAACCCCTATATTATTAATATTTTTTATAGGCGCAAGTTCTAAATTAGATTGAAGACATTATGAATTAGTTTGAAGTAGTGATCTCCTGACTTTGGTAGGTCCCCTTGAGTTCGAGGATACTGCACTTATTATTCTAGCTTAGTACATTAGATATAGCTAGTGGCTGATGTCCCTAGCATTTCATTTCAAAAAAATTTCAAGTGTTTATATTAACGCCGATTTGGCATACTATTATTATTATTATTATTATGATCCATCATTTCATTAGTTTAATCTATTGATAGATGGTTGCTTACTTTGAGCTCGTTAGAATATCACTCTTATGCAGTATTATCTTAAGTCTATGTACACTTCAATAAGTTTTAAATAGTTTTAAATTTTTCACAAATTTAATTGTATGATTGTGATGAAGTTTAAGAAGAGGCTTGTCGGTGACCTCTGAGAGGTTACCGACGCCGGTCACCTTTGGATCCCAGAATTCCGTGTGGGATAGATGCAGAACTTGATTAACCTTAATCAGTAAACACCACTTTTCAGTGTGGGGGAGACACTCGATTTCATCTTAGCTCGCACGATCTACTTCCGTTAATGCTAAAGAATTCTAAAGTAGAGTAAGAATGATTGAAAGTAGCATGTTCAAAGTGAACAACAAAGCAAAGAAGTAGAAACGTATGTTCATAGTGAACTAAGTAAAGCTAGAGCTTAGGAATGTCAATCATTAATGTTGATAAGAATTATGTTGTAACGAGTTAGTTGTTTTTGCCAATATTTGAGTATGAAGATATGTTCCAAGATCTACATATGTCAAACAATCAATTAATGGGAATAGACAATAAAGATTGACTTATAAAGATATTCATGCCCAATTTAACAAAGAATGAGAAGTATAACTCATGAGTAGAGTAGCAAAATAATTTCCTTAGTCTTGTCAATTACTTGTCAATTAGTCTTATAAGTTTTCAAACTTCTCAAAGTTCATGAAAAACATAGAGTTTTAACCTAGACTTTTACTCAATCTAATGGGTTCTTTCCCCAAACGATTTCAAAATGTTACCAAAGGCATATTATTATTTTATTAGTGTTTAATTGATGATTTATGATGCAAATACTCTATCAACCCATGAGTTCTATCCATTCTTAAATTGTGCCTTTATGATGTGGTCTAGTTGATAATGAATGCATGTGAATAGAATTTGCCTTAATCTCTTTAGATTGTGGAAGAATATCATTGCCCATGCATTAATTATTGTGAATTATTGATGTTAGTGATTTTATATTTATTGCCTTGAAGGCATGTTTTGATTACTTGATATGTTAAAAATTAGAATTAGATATTGATCCATTTGAAAGGTGGAGGTGTTTATCTTTTGTGTATCTTGTGGTATTGAAGTGATGGACCCTTTCCTTATACCCCTATATAATATGAACTAAGTTTATGATTATGATGTGAAGCTTATACATGAAAATTGAATCAAAGTACTATGATTATGTTTAAAATGTTATAGTGTTGTGATTTAAGTTTTATTCTTACTTCACACACTCACGAATGAAGTTCCTAAGATTATATTAATGAATAATTATTAATTGAAAGGTTATTCTCAATTGTCGGCGACTGGATTAATGTTGTATTGGATATGGATGCCTATCTATAAGTTGAGGCGGAGTGTATAGTAACAATGTCTATATCCCTTCCGAATTAATGAATGTGAAGTTTAGATGGATGCTCATGAAGAAGTTGTTGCCAAGTGTTTCGTTACAATCTCTATATCGCTTCCTAATGAAAGAATGTGGGGTTTGAAATGGATGTTCTTCTATAAGTGAGGCTTGGTGTCCAGTGACAATCTCAATATCCCTTTGAGCGATGCAATGAATGAATGTTGGGATGGGATGGATACTCATCCATGATTTGAGTCGGGGTATCTAGTAGAAATCCTATGAAATGGATACTTATCGATGATTTGAGAAAGGGTACGTAGTAACAATCTCTTTTCCTTAATAACGAACTAAAGAATTAAATACTCTATGTGAATGTAAGTTAAGCACCGATATGTTATTGAATGAGACATATACTCATCCATGATTTAAGGTGTGATATCTAGTAGCAATCTCTTGGTGAAGATACCTGTTACGGCACGGGAGAACCTCCAAGTCGCCACATGACGTAATCGACATATCGGAGGTCTTATACAATCCCTTAGCAGTCATTCATCACAAAATAAGAAAATTATTGCGAAATCTAAATCTTTTAACTATAAAGTCATTAAGGAAACTCTTTTATAAAATATAAGAAGAACTAAGTCTCATCATAATCCATCTTAGACACATATCATTATCATAGGGTCACAACCTTTACATTGAAAAAAAATTTATAGTCTAATACAATGTCTTTAATAAAAGGGAACTAGAAATAAAATACATGTCCTCAAACATATGAGGACATACCAATCTTGAGAGAAATCTACTTTCCAAGCTTCAACTCTAAGAATCATCAATTTCAACCTAAACTTCTAGACATAGAGAACAATATGTAATTCATATAATTAAGAACTAAGTGTTGTGAACATGCAAGAAAATCATGCAAAAGGAACACTTAGTTGAAATCTGTTTTTCATGCTATTTTGATATAAACCTTCATAATAGAAGTGCAAAAGATATCATATAATTTAATTTTCAAACACATAAGGTAATACTTGCATGATCTTCAAGATAGAACCATAACAATTATGTAACGCATTTAATCATTTAGATCCTCTACCTAAGGTTATCTTAAGATCCACTTAAGTAAGACATGAAGAGACCGCCTATACAACCTCTTCAATACATAGTTATACGCTCAAAATACACCTCCCTAAAGAAATTTAAGCGGTCGAATCAAGTAAAGAACCCAACTAGGAGGTTGGGATCGATCCCATGAGGAAAATGGTTGAGACTAAAATTCAATGTACAATTACTTCTATTTAGTAAATTTCTTTCCAAACACAGGATATTAAATGGGGGAGGGGGGGGGGGAGTTTGAGAAATAAACTTCTTTAATATCTCAATGTATAATACGTAACAGGATTAAAGATTTTGTTTTTGTAGAGGTGTGAGAGAAACTAGAGTGTATGTGTTCTCCATAGATTCATAACGTCGTATTCCTAGATATAACAATTCTTCCCTTGTGTTTTTTATGCAAAGTGATAAGTTAGGTATCTCTAAATCCTTGTTCCGACATTTAGAGAATTTCACCTTGTACCTTCGTCCGGCTACCTGTGTATAAGCTACTATGCCTTACGTTTAGTTCATGTTAAACATCATATTCGATATGTGGCTTAGTTATTACTCTGCTCCAATCGAGACTCGCCTATTAGACAGTATCTCACTAAATGAATGTTGATAATTCTTTTTTTATTACTACCTCCTTTATCCATAAAGTAGCAATAAGGCTAGTTCTAACACATGCACTCGTTAAAAAGACTTCTAAACGAAATAATTATCATTACATGCAATAACCTATTTGAGATTTGTTATTAAGCTAGGTTTTCTTTGTTAATTAACCATGCTTCCTCCAACCCTAGTTCTGGATTTAGTTACCCATGCATACAAGAACACAATTCATAACTATTAAACAAAAAACATGAACTTACTTTGACAAAATCGAGGAAAATCCACAGAACCCACTTGAAATAACAAGATAACACTTGAAAACCAAATATGAAAAATTAAATTATTGGTAAAGTTGCAAAACCAATCTCCAAACATAAACAAAGAACAATTACAATAATGTCCAACCCCAAAAACGAGTTTTTAAACTCTATTATAGGGAACGTTGTCCTAAATTAAAAGGAATTAAAATAAGGAAAGTTTATCCAGAAAACGCGACTGTAATGGATGACCTCTACAGACGAACCGTCAATGAAACGATGGACCACCGACAGTTTCCATCAGTGTAGACTTAGAATCTTTGTTCTTCCTTCAGATGGTATCATCTTTGACTAAATCAATGGACCAATCGAACAGTCCGTCGGTGCCTTCTATTGATCCATACATGGAAATTTTCCAACTTCTGGTACTGGAACTATCTCTGATCTCATCGACGATTCAACAGAACAGTTCATCGATATATCGACGAACTGTGGATCCTTTCTGTATTCGTGCACTTGGTAAGAAAATCCGAGTTTTCTCAAGTTTCTTGAACATCAATCGATGGTAACAATCTACGGACCGTCAATGGCCTTCCTGGGTCGCTTCTGCAATTTATTTTAGTTGACTTTTGCTTTTATTTGTAGACATCTTTTCTGCAAAATAAAGACATGTTAAAAACTACTACAAAAAGGCTCTAGATACACACAACTTTAAGGAAGAAGCATTGCAAACACCGTGAAATTATGATGCATCAACATTCTCAACTTAAATTCGTTGTTTGACCTCAAGTAACACACTATGACTCAAAACATCACTTTTTACAAAAGCATACTTGTTTAAGCTTTCGAAATCACATGACTTTCATTCCCGTCTTTTTCTTTTTCTCTATGTATACAAGCTAACTAATATCGATGAGACCATGACACAAACTGACCATGCATCGATACCTCTACTATTTTGCCTCTAACCAAGGTACAAACTTTCCGACATTGCAACTAGTGCCCTCACTTCAAAACATTGAAATCCTCATTTTTCACACACTGATTTTAACTTTGGGTACAAGAATCTGTATTCAACACTCGCACTCAAACAAGTTCATACATAGTAAATACTTGGTTCTATAGGCTTGCCCTTATTTTCACTGCTTTACTTAACCCACTAGACTTCTAGGATCACGATAGGATTTTATTTGCTTGTGGCGTAGGTTAAGGGTCAGCTATGATACATATGGGTATATTTTAGTGACTTTTATCCCTCCATGACATTACAACCAAGCTTCCTACTTCATTCATTGTCTTTTATGCCCTATTTTTCTCCTCGTTTCATCTTTTTCCTGCTTTTTCTTTATTCATTGTAGATATGACTCTTACCTGATTTCATTCACTTCTTTGTTTTCTTTTCTCTATTTTTTTCAATCTCAACTAATTTTCTTCATCAATTGATAATTTTACAGAGTCACATCTTTTGCTCACTTTCTCTTTTCTTTTCCACATTAAACTGTTTTCATACCCAATTACGGATCATCACACACAATAATTGCCCTAAACTTATGGTTATGCCATGTGTCAAGGTACACATTACCCAATGTTGGGTCAGGTCCAAGACGAGATTGGTTTCTGTATGCGACACCATCAACTTAGGCTTTTGACCTAAGTCGACGTGCACATGTCCAAGCAGGGACCATGGCCAAAAATTAAACCCATGGAAGGTGAGTTAGTGAAGAAAAGAAATGTCTATTATAGGCTCAACATATTTGGATAAAAAAGGGATAAAACATTTCATTTGGTTCACTTCATTTTAGGCTAGATGTTTGGGAATTCAATCAATGGCCGATGATCCTTTCCTAGTCGTTTAACACAGATTTATTTTGAAGGACCCACTAGGCAAGTTCTATTTTTGTACAAGTTAAACACTCAAACACATCACACTCTCTTGACACATCATTTCCCTATCAAAATATCAGATTTTCCATATTAGGTGTTAGAATGAGGGTCATGCATTAGGTGCCTATCTATGTCATAATAAGAGCTAACAGATTAAATTTATTTTCACCTATTCATGCAAGCATTGTATTCGGAAAGGATATTATTCATACATATACATCATGCTTTTTTTCGTATTTATATACTTTGTCCAAGTTATGACATGATGGTTCAACATAAAGTAACAGTCTCGTCGGGCAAAAAAACACAGGCAAGAAAACCCCAAATATAGGATCGTAAGTTGGGATACTAAGACTTCACTATAACACTCACTTTCCATTTACCCCACCCCAACGTAAAACAATGCAATTGTCCCCAATTCCTTAAGAAATATACAGACAGGGTGGTAGGTGAAACAAACCTTAGGCGCATAGCACCGACGATCAATAAGTAGGTGGGTCTGTTTTCCTAGAACCCGCATCATTAGTAGGAGGGCCACCCTTAGTGGTTCCCACAGCAATGTCTGCACCATCAGTGGTACTCCTCTCACCTGTCTCCGATTTGGAACTAGAAGCTCCAGTAGCAACTTCTCGAACCCTCATCTGACGGGTCTCCTCATCAATCATAGACGTTGTCCTCATTGCCTCAAGTTTTGTCCGCTACTTCTTCCTCGCACATGAATTTTCTCCATTAATAGTGCATCTAGAAAGGTGACTCTTTGAACAAACATGTGGCTCAGGAGGCGACACAGTAGGGGTTGTGAATAATGTAACAAGCATAGTGTCCTCGGCTCGCTCGAAGGGTGCAATCTCTGGCTCAGTTTCCCTAATCTCTAGAATATTGTCTACACCTTCCCGCAAACTCGCCACAACCTCCTGAAGATTAGTCAAGTCAATGTTCGAGGCTAGGCGTGCAAGGACCCGCAACTCAAATGCATCAAGGCGTTGATGCAATGCCTGAGTCTTCTATTCTACCTTTATGGACACCCTCTTCTCAATCCGGTCCTCAGCCTTTGCGATGGACTTCTGCATCCAAGTCTATATGTGATGCAGTAGGGGTGGTCATCAGGGAATCTATATTCTGGACCCTCGCCAAAGGGACCAATGATGCAGATGTTAGAGTCGACTAGGAGGAATTAGTTGCTCTACTAGCGCCATGGGAGGACTTGCCCGCGGTGGTATAAGCGGTCTCTGAAGTTACACTGTTAATCCCTTGAGATAGCTCTACCGTGTCTGCCATGATCTCACTCAGCGGCTGCAACTCAACTCTCGGTCGTCTCCGCGATGCCGCTATATTGGTCTCATCACTGATGTGACCTATATGAACTATGCCACCTGGAGTGCAGAGTGTATCACTGCGCCAAATGTGATCTCCGGAATCCATGCATAGATGGAAGATCAAACACGCGAATGTGTAAGTAGATGTGGATTTGAAAGCCCTCTCATGTATCAGTGTGATAAACAACGTCGCGAAGTCGATCTCCAAACCTTCCACTAAGGCTTCTACCAGTACCACTCTATCAAAAGTAAGAATATTATCCGTTGTTGTCGGAGATAGGCGGTTGTGGACTTAGAACTAGAAGAACTCTTCTATGAAAGTGAGGTTGTCCTTTTTAATCAGCCCTTTTTGGGTCTAACAGCTAATCTGCCCCCTCAACGTCGATGGATAGGTGATACCACCTCTTACCTGCCTCTATCTGTTCCACAATCCTATAAAACTTGCCAATTTTAACTATATCCCACCTGTAATCAAACTTCGGAGTCAAGACGGCCCTAGTAATATTAGAAGTGCAATACATGAAACGTCGGATGGTGATCGGAGAAATATCAACCAGACAGACCCTCACTAGCACTGTGGTGAGCGGAACCTGTTTGGCAGTTCTCACGCGCCTATCCAAAGAAACTTTGAGACTCTCTACAAAGGAGGCATAGAATTCTGGAACAATCTCCTCTCTATACGACCACAGACTCCTATCACGACTGAAGTCTAAACCCCAAACAAGACCGGCGTCGTTGACCTCTCAGAGGTCACAGACAAGCCTACATACGTCATCGTTAGTTCATCTAGGTCAATTTTAGCGGAATATTCAAACTTTTTTTTACTTAACATTCATATAATACATTCTACTTAAATTTATAAACGTTCACAATCAGCAATCTAATATTAAGAGCATCAAATGAAATAAATAGTTCCATACTGCATTAAGTGTAAAATTTCCAAAATGGTACCAATACAATGTCTAAAATAAAATGGGAAAGAAACACTAGTTGAACATACTCCACTAACTCAAACCTATATCTAAGCTAGAATAGCATGGGCAAGCATTTTCAAAAGCTTGAGGGTCTACCAAGTCAAGATGAATGCTCCATGTCCTGATAGCTACAACATCGTATCGTAAGCTCTACCATCCGCCTGTGCCTCAACCTAAAAGTATAGAGTTGTATGGGATTAGTATACACTTGTAGTAAGTACGGGTATATGAAAGAACACACCAAGGACATGCATGATTAAGAAGAGCTCTCTCCAAACGATATGAATTATGAAAATTCAAATATGTGGACTTTCCAAAATCAGATTAGGAATGTCATACTATGAAAGTAACATGCATCATCATACTTATCATTTTGCAAACACCACATCACATATTGAACATATCATATCATATAGTTCATATAATTCTTTCAAATGACCTGATACCTTGGAATCATGGACTTCACATTAGGACTTCCCAAAATGAGGGCTCAACATATGGGACCTCAACTAGGGATCCTTCTTTACAAAACACAGAGTCTTCTTCATTAATTCATGCATACTTCATTTTTATTCTTTCATATACTAGTGCAACCACCTGTCATACCTAGGATGTAGTATAAGACTCTCATCGGGTTTACTGTGCAATGACCAAGAATAACCTAGTGTCATTACTTAAGTGTAGGTCACCTCTTGATTATCCTATCCTAAAACCTTTGGTATCGTTCATTTCATTATGTGTATTCTTTGAGGCTGACCTCATTCTTTCTTTGGGAACTTAAACCTTCGCCGACATAGATCATATGAGAATCATGAAATCCAGTGTTTAATCCCCGCACCAAAAAGAGGTGGAATCACCGGCCAAAGTGAACCAAAACATGCTAGCATATATAGGGAATTGAACACTACTAGGTCCATATATTGGCAGTATAGGTTCAAAGTCTAGCAGATATAAGTAGGCTAATACTCGGCATGCCGGACAGTCTCATCTCATTAGAGTTACATCAACCTCCACCCTTCTCCAATGAAGGCATCACCTCTCATAGCTAGCCTGTAAGTGCTCAGTATGAAGTTCCATTACATTCAACTCATATATAATGGAAGTTGGCTTCTAGCATTAGGACATCATAGCTTATTAGATGATTTCTCATCTCATCATTAGTATTAAGTATGCATTAACTTCAATACATTCATTAGTGTGTTCATAGAGACTGGTCTCTTCATTAGCTTTACATTCTCATAGGTGAGTATGTTTTCGTAACATTTACTTAGGCTCATTTGAGATTGATGTCATCTTTCACATTATCCTCTTATCATATTGTTACCTCATTCATTAACTTTAAGACATTTGCTTTTAATAATTACTCACCCCTTCATGTGAATGTTCATTTCATCACATGCCAATGTACTTGGCCATTTAGTGTGTTTTACACTCTTACTTAATATTTCTGGGTTACATTATTTTATCAATACATCTTAGGCTCACTTACTTTTAAACGTATGCTAGACTTATGAGTCCACACATACAAGCCATGAGGCTTTATTCATAGTTTTTCTAAGTGATTCATGATTACCCAAGATTATGTGTTACAAGACTTATACATCTTGTTGATATGCCAAGATATTGATTTATCTCTTTAGAGGCAGCATTCATTACCTATCTTTTTACGTATGACTTATGTGTCAATACGAAATCGGGCAAGGGAATCCAATTTCGAATCTCTTGAACAACAATTACTCTTATTTTAAACTTGATAATTGAATTATTCAGATTTGGGAGACCCTAGTTCGATTCCCATCAACCGCATAATAATTCTTTCTTGTTCTCCTCTCCTTTTTAGTTTTCAGGAAAGGAAGTTGTGTTTTCTATCCCCCACAAGCTCATTATTTTTCGTTTAATTTATCTCTTAACTTTCTCACCTATCCAAGAGTTTGTGGGTTCAATCCCCACTCTCCACATATATTTTGTCCTTTATTTTTCTCCTAACTCTCTCATCCATTTAAGAGATTCTCTGTTCAATCCCCACTCTACACATTTTATTTTCTCCTTTATTTTTCTCCTAACTCTCTCATCCATTCAAGAGGTTGTGGGTTCAATCCCCACTTACAACATCTAGTTTTTCTTTCATTTTTCTCATGAAAAATTTATGTAATTTTCATTTGGTGAGTTAATGGGTTAAATCCCCAATGACCTAACATTTAAAATTTTTTAATAACATAGCTTATTTTCCTAATCTTTGGCCGAGACTCCAAATTTTTAACAAGCTGGAAATTTGGTCTCTTCCAATTAATTTTCCTCTCAATCTTTTTTTTTTTCGATTTTTTTGTAGCTTTCATGTAATGATGTCTTGGGCTAAATCCTTAGTGATCTCACTTATTTTAAATTAATTGTTCATTGCATTTTGTACTACTTTATTTGGCCGAACCCAACCTACCAAATACTTGAAATTTGTTCACTATTTTCAGCTTCTTTTTATCATCATTCATACGTTAATTCTTAAGGCATTTCGTGGATCATTTTGTGCCTCTTTAAGTGTAATACTTTTATGATTATATTCATCCAAGAATTATCATTAAATCCAGAAACATTAGACTTATATGAATATCACACTTTTAACATTTTCATATATGAAAACACAACATTTATAATACACAAATTTCAGGCAGCAACATAGTTAATTTACAGAATACAACTTTCATTCCTTTACATAATTTACACATACACATTAAATACATAATAACAACCAGACCTAAAATTTCCTACCATAAGACATACCAACGCATGCTTTGAATCTTTCAAGGATCTAATGACAGGGGGATGCAACGGGGACAACCTTAGTTTCTCGATTGCAATTTAAAGTTAACTTAGGAGTCTCTTGGGAAAAGGTCCAAGAGAGAAGAAAACCCATACATTAATTTCGTTTCACACTTGTTTAAACACTTCCAATTTCCCACAAAACCAAGCCTCACAACGAAAACTTCAAGCACAATCTCGTCAAGAAATTCGTTTTGCTTTGCGTTTTTATAATAACTTATCTTTTGAGTTTTTAGCGTTCAAGTTCTTGATGAATTTTATTATTTTTGTTTTGTTCTTTTGTTTAGCAGAATACATAAGCGCGAAAGTGAGAGAGGAGTAGAGAAAAATGTGAGAATGAGTGTATTAGGATAAGGAGAGTTAGGTGGAGACTTAGTCAAACTAGGACTCCTCATTATTTATTTATTACTATTATTATTATTATTATTATTATTTAAAATCTAATTTTTTATTTAATTAAATCAGTAATTAAATATTAATTAATTAAATTAATTCAAATAATATTAAGCAAATTAAATCATTACTCCCACGTAGGTTCGAACCCTGGGGGAACAATATTTCACTCAAAGGGCCAATTTCGGCCCTTTCTACCCAAATTGCCCCTCCACCATATTAATGTATTAATTAATTAAATATTTAGGGTAATTACAATACAACCCTTTGCCTAGAAACTCCATTTTACCCCTAGACTCTCCAAAATTAAGATTACCCCTTTTAAAGTCCTGTTAAGACTCATCGAGGTAAATCTTCATATTCGGGTGCCCTATATGGCTGGACCCAACTAACTCACCATGTTAGTTTGCTTGCATATTGCAAGAGTTCAGAGGTCTGGTTCTTCGCGCCCCAAACCGTGTGAACCCGGTCTAATCATAGGCATTTTAGATACATTAAGCATTACTTAACATAGTCATTTTAGGGTTGTTACAACTTCTAGCCATCTACACGACCCTTGGAGGATGAACAATCTCTGCACATCAAGGACAGTGTGAAGACTCCCCATACGAAATCTACGCTTGAACGCCACCAACAGCGTCATCATGCCCTTAATATTTAGCAACTAGGCGCCATTGTAGAGATGATACTAACCATCTATGCACCACCGGTTTGGCTCCTCTGCACCAAGTGTAGGGACATGTGCTTGGGGTGTAGGTAAAGACTTTAAGCTAGTAGCCTCATTCGACCCACAAAGTGCGGGCAGACTCGTATCCTAATGCGCATTGGATGCCAGATGGTCCTATAGAACCTGAGGCAGACCCAAACGGTGTGCCGATCATTGTTTCCTCTTCACCAGACTTGTAGGCAGTGACTAAACCAAAAACCACCTTCTGGGGGTACCACGGGTTGCTCGTGCAACTGGTGTAGAAGAACCTGAGGCAGACCCAAACGGTGTGCCGATCATTGTTTCCTCTTCACCAGACTTGTAGGCAGTGACTAAACCAAAAACCACCTTCTGGGGGTACCACGGGTTGCTCGTGCAACTGGTGTAGAAGAACCTGAGGCAGACCCAAACGGTGTGCCGATCATTGTTTCCTCTTCACCAGACTTGTAGGCAGTGACTAAACCAAAAACCACCTTCTGGGGGTACCACGGGTTGCTCGTGCAACTGGTGTAGAAGAACCTGAGGCAGACCCAAACGGTGTGCCGATCATTGTTTCCTCTTCACCAGACTTGTAGGCAGTGACTAAACCAAAAACCACCTTCTGGGGGTACCACGGGTTGCTCGTGCAACTGGTGTAGGGGTTCTGGTGCCCTGGGGAACATACTCGAGATCCGTCTCATCTTCGGAAGTATCATCCAACGGGTAGGTGCCATAGACCTGGACCTGCCCCTAGAATAAACAATTTCCATATTTGGAGCTATATGTACCTATAAAGCAGTTGTTATCTCATTGTAATAATACTCCACACTTAAAAAAAACAAAAAAAAAACAAAAAAGCATATTCTTGTTCAGACCAGCACTACTGGTTGATGAACACTACTGCCGAGTCGTCGATGAAACAACAGACAGTCTAAAGGGTCCATCAGCAGAAACTTAGAATATATTGAAGTTACTCAAATCTTAAAACCTCTTAATTTGAAATGACGGCCGTGCACAACAACATGTCGATCAATCGAAGGATCGTAATCCACTTCCGTTGTCTAACACTTAGCATAGTTTTTAAAAAATCACACAAAATAGCTTCTATGAATGAAATAATTGATGTGCAGAAGTGTGTGATAATAAATCGACGGACCGTAGTCCATTTCTATCTTTTGAGACTTAGACATATTTGGGGTGGTCCAATCTATGGACCCCAACGAAAGCCTGTTGATCAATCAATGGTCTGTCAATGAGGTATTGTGGTGGTTGCCTGAGATAGATTTCTAGACATGTTTCGAATTCCACATTTGGACACCTTTAGACCCACACAAGTTTACACGACACATAACAATAAGCAAAAGAAAATTTCTCATCTCGAGAGTTTAGGTTTCACAAGATTCATGCTACAAAACCCTAAGTCACAAAGTCTATCATACTACCTCTAAAAAAATTTAAACAAATTTCATGGAAACCAAATCACTTCCTATCATTCCAAGGGACATTTTACGCAAGTTTGAACAAGCAAAACCAAACAATTATGTCCCTCAGTCAAGACTCAGTTTCTAATTTTATTCCAAAAGTGTATGAATGAGAATTCATAAAATAAAGGGAATAGAAATACCATATGATCTTATAGAGTGATAGGGAAATTATCCTTGCAACAAATTACGTGCTTGACTTGAACAATGACTAGAAAGCAGTGGGAAAAAATTAGAATTTTGGGAAGAAGAGGGTTTTAGAAATTTTGGAGAATTTGGGTGTCGGAAAGAATCTAATTATTATGCAAAGGGGAAATATGATGTTTTACGAGAAATTAAGAAAATAAGGGAAAAGAACTGGTTGGGGAAATAATTTGAAAAAAATTTGGATGCTTATGAACGATTTTAACTATTTATATTTGTGGCAGGGTCGTGTTGGGTCAATGGTTCTTTTGAGTGACGAATCCCCATTGACGGTCCGTAAGTCAGTCGACGGACCGTCGATGACAGCAAGACTTATAAAAATTTCATAACATACCTAGGATGTACAGACACCACTGACAGTCTGTCGATAGAATGACAGCCCCTTGATTTGGTCCGTAGATTTGTGCACCAAACCATTTTTTGCAGAATTTTAGATTTGGTCTCTGCATATGGAACACCCATTAAGCTAGTATTTTTGTAATTTTCTAGAAAAGTTTGAGGCACAGACCCTAAATTAATCTCTAGCCAACACTAATAAAAAATAAAGCCTGAGGATGAGCTAAACAAAACAAAATAAGAAAATGCGACTATATCTACAATGAAAAGAACAACCCTATTGTTGGATAGAGAATACACCTTAGGTTGCCTCCATAATGTGCTTGATTTAACATCGCAGCACGATGAATGATCCTTGATTACTCATACTTAATCAAGGTTATATGCCTCAACAACTTCATGGACACTCTTCGCGTGCCCCAGGTAGATCTTTCTCCTTTGGTTGTTGACAATGAACTTTTGCACCATCTTTATTCCCCAACTCAACTGCTCCATGAGGAAAAACATTTGTGATAAGGAATGGTCCCATTCACTTGGACTTGACTTTGCTTGGAAACAATCGTAGCCTAGAGTTGAATAGAAGCACCAAGTCCCCAACCGAAAATTCTCGCTTTTCAATATTTTAATTGTGGTATTTATTCATTTTATCTTTGTATATTGTTGAACTTTAATACGCTTTTAGGAAAAACTCATCAAGCTCATTTAACCCATTAATTCTGTGTTCCACCACTTCATTCCAATACATATTCAATTTCTTCATGCCCACATTGCTTTTTACTCTACCTCGACCGGTAAGTGACAAGTCTTGCCATATGCAAGTTGGTAGGAGACATACCTATGAATGTCTTGTATGATATCTTGTAGGCATAAAGAGCATCATCAAGCCTCCTTGACCATCCAATCTATTAGCATTTACCATCTTCGACAAAATTTGCTTGATTACTCTATTGGACATCTTAACTATCCCGCTAGTCTGAGGATGATAAGGAATGGATACATTATAGGGAACTCCATATTTCTCCAATATCCCTTTGAACAACTTATTGCAAAAGTGAGACCACCATCACTAATAATGGCCCTTGGTGTGCCAAATCTTGAGAAGATGTTTTTTTTATGACTGCGGTGACACATTTCCATCCATTTTGACACTTAGTCAGCCGCGACAAGTATGTACTTTATAACATGATAACTCACAAAAGGGCCATAAAGTCAATGCCTCAATTATCGAATAAGTCAATCTCCAGAATAGGATTCAAAGGGAACTCTTGCCTCTTCTAAATTCCTCCATCTCTTTGGCACCTATCACATGACATGCCGAACTCGTAAGAATATTGGTGAATGGTTGGCCATAGTACCCACACTGCAAAATATCTTGTGTGTGGTCCAGATAGCATTATGGTTCCCACATATAGGCAAGGAGTGACATGCCTTCTTAACACTTAACATCTCAACTTCCGGCCATAACGGGGAATAATCCTATCCGCCCAACTTTGGTATATGTAAGGCTCATCCCAAAAGAACTTTTTTGCATCATAAATTAGATTCTTCCGTTGATGAAAAGACAAGTCCGATGCGACTATATCACTATCTAGATAATTCGTAAAATCGGCGAACCATGTAGTCAAATCATGAGAAGAGGTCAACACATGCTCTATAAAGAAAGGTATCATCTATTTTAGCCTTTTCACAAAATTCTCGCATAGCTTCCACCTCTAATCAAGACAAGTGATCGTCAACATGATTTTAAGTCCCTTTTCGATCTTTTACCTCATAGTCAAACTCTTGCAATAATAGCACCAATTTAATCAACTTTAGCTTCACATCCTTCTTTGATATCAAGTACCTCAAATCCGAGTGGTCGCTATGCACTATGATCCTCGTGCCAAGCGAATAAGTGAAAAAATTTTCGAACCCAAATACAATTGCAAGAAGCTCTTTTTCAGTCATAGTATATCTCTTTTGGGCTTCATTCAGGGACTTACTTGCATAGTAAATGGGGTGAATGATTTTATCCCATCTCTGTCCCAATAACACACCAAGCGTAACCCCGCTAGCATCACACATCATCTCAAATAGCTCACTCCAATCTGGGGAAATAATAATGGGCGCAGACACCAATATCTCCTTTCATTCCTTCTCGAGTAATTTGCACAAAGAATGTGCACTTTTTGAGATATCCTTAATAACCTAAGTTAAAACCCCGCATGTCCAAGAAAATTTCTCAGACCTTTTACAGAGATGGGTAGTGGAAGTCTCTCTATAACTTCAACTTTCACTCGATCAACCTCTATCCCCTTCTCTGAGATGCGATGGCCCAATATATACCTTCTTTTACCATAAAGTGATATTTTTCCCAATTAAGCATAATATTGCAATATTTACACCTTTTGAGAACCTCGGCCAACTGACTCAAATACCAATCAAAGGAGTCGCTCATAAAAGAAAAGTCATCCATGAACGCCTAAATTGTATCCTCCACCATATTGGAGAATATCGACATCATACATAGCTATAAGGTGGCCGGTGAATTACACAACGCAAAAGGCATCCTCTTGAAGGCGAACGTCCAAAAATGGCAAGTTAAATTAGTCTTCTTTTTATCCGCCGGGGCATAGAGATTTGATTGTAAACAAAATACCCATGATGAAAACAGTACCATCCTTTTGCTTTAAGTCTATCCAACATCTAATCCATAAAGGGCATAAGAAATAGTCCTTCTCACTCTATACATTAAACTTCCAGTATTCCATACAAACTGTTCATCTGGTCAACTGCCTCATTGGAACAAACTCGTTTCTCTCATTAGGCACTACTGTCATTCCCCTGTTTTCAGCACATGTTGAACATGGCATACCCAACTACCATCTGCAATAGGATATATGACTCTGGAATCCAACTACTTAATGATCTCCTTTTTCATTACTTCTTGCATAGGTGGATTCAAGCGTCTTTGATGCTCAATACTTTGCTTGTGATGAAGCATGAGTTGGATTTTTTTGAGAACAAATATCGGGAGGGACTAGTTTGAACCTTTTTAAAACATCCACCAAACATTATAATTGTTGCTCATTCAAATCCGCTGCAATGATTACCTACAAAGTGACATCTCTACCCAAGAATAAATAACTCAGATGAGGCGGCAGATAGTTAAGCTCAAATTTTTTAACCTTTTTTATAGATGGTATCGCCATGCATCATATCTAACTCCAATTTCTTTGGTTTGGACCAATATTCATTTAGTTCAAGTGCTGCAACCAAAGACCCATACTCTTTAATGCATCACTTTCAAAATTCATGATCACTACAGCTAGTGCCTCGACACCTAGGAGTTCTTCTATTTGTACCTATGACATACGCTCAACCCAACTTGATATATGACATATTATTTGGAGCTCACCACTCTGCTTCGTGGACCTACAAATGTTGAATGTTGCTTCTTCATTATTCAACCTAAACTTCATATACCCATTTTCCATATAAGCAAGGCACGACCACAGGCAAGGAACGACCTCCCTAGAATAATATGAGCCTCAAAGTCCACCTCACAATAAAGAATCACAAGAACGGCCGGATATATAAATGACTCCACTTTCCCTAGCACATCATGGATTATCCAAATAGGCTTCTTCACTGTTCGATCAACCATCAATAGCCCATTGCAGTAGGGTTTGGCTTACCCAAACCCAATTTATATAAATGGAAAGAGACATGAGGTTTATGCTTGCACCTAGATCACATAGTGTTTTAGAAACAAAATCTTTTTTTTCTGAACAAGAGACCCTGTAGCAATAGCACTACAATGATGCATTTATTCATCATCTTTCACTGCATAAGTATCCTCTTCATAATAGTATTCATCCGCTGGCGGTTGCGGTTTAGTCAAGTAATTCACCGCATTTTACTTTCTCTTCTCCTCCACTGATATATTTCAATACCAACCCAATCTCCCTTCTCATTTGAGCCAACTCCTCTCGAATATCATCTACGGTCGGTTTGTGTGTAGCTTGCACTGCAAAGTTGTTTCTCCCAGTGTCAGACTTTTTAGTACTCCAACCCTTATTGTTGCGAGATATTTTGTCTATCTTTTCTACGATTTCAGGATATGTTCACTCACCGTATACCCCTCCCACAATAGTATCGAGTACTTCTTTATTGTTATTATGTTGACCCCAATATAATTACTCTTTCAAAGACTCCTCATTGATTTCGTGTTTTGGAACGCCTCTCACAAATGCAGTAATTCTATCCCGACATCTACTTAACGACTTCCAAGATAATGCCACAAAGTTGTTCACTCTATACTTGTGGTTGACCTTCTTGGACACCGGCTAATATCGACCTAAGAACATATCCCTCAACTAATCTCAAGTATAAATGTAATTGTTGGGTAACTAAGTAAACCATAGCACGACATCTCCAGTTAATGATAGAGGAAACACACTCATCCCAATGACGTTCATATCTAAGTCTGTCCTCCCAACACAACTCTTGCACGCAGATCTTAGTTTAGCTATGTGCACATGTGGATCCCTGATTGAAACCCTACAAACAAATCCCTCGTGGTGAGCATATGCGTCAAGATGCTAGTTACCACAAACGTGTTCCCATGGGATAGAAGAGGTAGGACTAGAGGCCCATCAGAATCGGTGATGTGGATATTGCCTCTATAGAACTCTTAAGGGTGTGGAACGGGAGGCTGCATCCACAAAGCATTATCATTCTTATTTTCCGATTGTGAGCCTCAACAAGTGGTGGAGACTGCCGAATTATCCCATCACCTAGATTTACTTGGTTTCTTTAATTTTAAATCTTCAAAGTGCACGGTTATGTTTGGGATCAAATGAAATGATCGGTTCTCCTTGGCTCTATGTATTTGGCATAAAATAGAGCTAGACCTGAAAAAACAAAAATAAAAAAAAGTAAAATAAAGAAATGATTGACTAAACTTCAGTAATGTTATTAAGGTTAATCTAAAACACACTTTCATATCTAGCGGCGCCAAAATTTGACACTCTCAAATTACACATCCCAAAAGAAGTTTAAGCGGTCGTATCAATTAAAGAACCCAACTAGTACGTTGGGGTCGATCCCACGAGGAAAATGGTTTAGGCTTAACTTCAACGTTCAATTACATCTATTAAGTCAAGTTAGTTCCAAAAATAGATAATTTAAGGGTTTTTTGTTGTGAAACAAACTTCTTTCAGATACCTAAGTAAAACAAGTAACAAGACTAAATATTAAGTTTTTATCAAGTTGTGAGAGAAAATAGGGTGTATGTGTTCCTCATTGGTTCATAATGTCGTATTCCTAGCTATAATAATTCTTTCATCGTGTTTTGCAGGAAAAGTGATAAGTTGGGTATCTCTATATTCTTGGTCTAGAATTTAAAAAATTTCACCCTGTTCCTTCGTTTGGATACATATGTATAAGCTATTAACCCTTGTCTTTACTTCATATTAAGCATCATATTCGATATATGACTTCATTATTAAATAGCACCAATCGATACTAGCCTATTAGATAGTATCCCACTAATCTATGTTGATAGATTTTTTTTCTTGTTGCTACCTTCCTGGTTCGGCAAGTAGCAACAAGGCTAGTTCTAACGTGTGCACTCGTTAAAAAGACTTCTAGTCTAGAGAATTATCAATACATGCATTAACCAATTTGAGAATAACTATTAAGGTAGGTGAGCTTTGTAAACCATTCATGGTCACCACAACCCTAGTTGTCTATTTAGCTACCCATGTATATAAAGAACACAATTTATAGTTTTTAAACAATAAAACATGAACTTACTTTGACAATTCAAAGAAGATCAAGAAAACTCACTAGAAATAACAAGATAACACTTGAAAACCAAATTCGGAAATTGAATGATTGATAAAGTTGCAAAACCCAATCTCCAATCACAATCTAAGGACAATAACATTAATATCCAACCCTAAAAATGATGTTTAAATAAGGAATGTTTTTCCAGAAAATGTGGTTGTAATCGACAACCCCCCCACACAGACCGTCGATGAAATGACATACCGTCAACAATCTCCATCAGTCCATACTTATGATCTTTTTCGTCCTTCAAATGGCATCATCTCTGAATAAATTGACGGACCAAACACATGGTATGTCGATGCATCTATGATCCGTCGATCACTCATGTTGCTCCATACATAGAATTTCTAAAACTTCGAGTACTGGGACTAACTCTAATATCATCGATAATTCAACAGAATTGTCCGTCGATTGATCAACGGACCCTCAATCCTTTCGTAGTCAAACACTTGGGTAGAATTCCCCAAGTTTTCTCCAGTTTCATGAACTTCAATCGACGATCACCATCTAAGACCATCGATGGAACGACGAACCGTAAATAGCCTTCGTGGGTTGCTTCTACACATTATTTCAGTTTCCTTCTACGTTTTATTTCTGGACATCTTTCTTGCAAAATAAACATAAAGACATGTTAAAAACTACAACAAATAGTCTCTAGACATACACAACTCTTGAGGAAAAAATAATTTAAAACACCGTGAAACCACGATACATCACACACCTAAGTGTTACTTAAAACTATCAAAGATAAGGATGTTTCTCTTCCGACACTACCACAACAAGTATACATTCGTTACTAAATATATTAAAGGAGACATTGATACATTTAAGGGACTTCAAATAATGGTCATGAAAGATCTAGGGAACTCACTGAACATCATCAAATCCTACTTGTGCTATGTGTATATATCATTCCATTCCACTACCTACACGTTGTAGAACCTATCCAATAACAAGACTGTACATCCCGCATGATGAGAATAAACATTCACCGACATAGACCACTATATCTATGTATAGAATCTGGAATCTACCATACATTGTGGAGGGTGTTATATGAGCCAAGGGTAAGACTAGGACACATACTATGTTCGCAAATCGTTTAGGGGATATCAAGGGCTTCTTTGTACTCTAGTCTCATTTTTCAAGTAGAGATACTACAACAATAATATCCACTCAGTGTTTTGCTTTGGTTCTCATAGAGTAAGTTAATTCACATAAGTGTATTAGAGAAGGCACCATTACTAAGCCCAAAAAAATTCATAATACCATTAGAAACAAGGGTTCCACAACGGCTGCAGATCAATGTTCATTTGGATAGCTCTTATGACTTTCTTAGATATTGTTTCATGTTGTTCCAGACAACCTACCTCTTTGTTTATCATTCTAATCAACAAAAAAGGCACAATTTCAGTCTGCCACTTCAAGGCTTAATTATTAACCTTTTTTTCTTATTCAAGGTTCAATGTTAGTCTTTCATAGAATGGTATATATTTTAGGTCTATCGATCCTAGACTTCAATTTATTCAGTCATTAATTCAATATAATTTAAGTACCAAGTAGGGATAACTAAGTCTACCAATATAAGATACAACATCATTCTATGAAGACTGTTCTTAGTCCTTCATCATCATATATCAACATGAAAAGAAGAAATACTTCCAATCATATCATTATACCACCCATACGAGATCTTATAGAAATCACATGAGTACCTTATCCTTATAGATTCACATACACCATATCATCGTTCCCTTTGTACTCCCATATATGCCATAAATGATAATACTACAATATACATAATAATGTTGACAAGATTAGGTTCATATCAATATAATAATAAAGCACTGCCACCATAATTAACCATACCAATAAATAGAAATTCAATCAATTCTACATTAAATAATGGAATTAGGTAAACTTACCGAATTCAAATAGCCACGATCACCATTCCTGATCATCTCCAACAATTTTACACATTAACAAATCGTACAAATTAAAATGTTGATTAGACGAAGACCCCTAACTCATACATATAAATAATTCAACAAAACCCAAGATAGTTATGAATACTATAAAGAAAGCTACGTACAATTCCATTAATCAACAACATATAATTAAATAGACCATAACAATCTAAATATGAATCTAACATAACTAGGTCAAAATAAACAAACCCACTTTAGAGCCAAAATTAGGAATTAAAGGAATATATGGGATAATGGAGTTTTTTTATCATAAAACCATCAATTAAGATTGAATAATTCATCATCATCTATTTAAACTTTTTAACGCAAGAACCCATGCTTTAGAATTAAAAATTGGGTTTTAGCTTTTTAATATCTTTTTAAAATCCTTTGAAATTGGCTACTTGAGTGAGAGAATAATAAAGGATGAATATTCAACATACTTTATTCAAGTCCTATCCACGAATTTTGGGTAGAAAACATGTCTGTATATGTGTTAGGGTAATGTCTACAAATTTTAGACTCTAAATTGCACATGAAAACACATACAACAAACAAGGACTCACAAGTACACAAAAGACTAGTTTCCAATGTCTAGGCCATCCCCTGAAGTGTGACCTAAAAACAACTCATTTGAGACCTTGGATTCCTTTTCTCATTAATTTAGCAAGTTATTTACTGAATAACTCAAGTGAATCTTTGTACGCTGAAATAACACTTCCCTAACTAAGTATAAGCGGTCGTAATCAAGTAGAGAACCAAGCTAGGAGGTTGAGGTCGATCCCACGAAAAAAATGGTTTATACTTAAAATTCAATGTATAATTATGTCTGTTAAGCCAACGTTTTTTCAAAAAGAAGTAATTAAAGGGGGGGAGGTTGTTAAAAAAGTTTCTTTAAAACTTCTAAGTTAAGAAGTAAATAAAAGTAAAAAGTGAGCTTTTATCAAATATTGTGACTAACTAAGGTATATGTGTTCCCTATAGATTCATACCGTTGTAAAACCTAGCAATAACGATTCTTCCCTAGTGTTTTAATTTTAAAGTGATAAGTTATGTATCACTAAATCCTTGGTAAGGATCTAGACAATTTCACCCCGTACCTTGATCTGGCTACTTGTGTATCAACTACTAATCCTTACATTTACTTTATCTTAGACATCATACTCGATGTATGACTTAGTTATTACTTTTCACCAATCAACACTATCCTATTAGATAGTATCCCACTTAAAATATGTTGATATTTTTTTTTATTACTAACTCTTTTGTTCGGCAAGTAGCAACAAGACTAATTCTAACGTGTGCACTGCCATATCCCGAAAAAACACCCTAGAAGTTAGGGGCAATCTCGGATTGCAATCGGTGTACTTTACCTCTCGGATGTCTTGTACAAGCCCTTACATAGCATTCATTGCATAAACATAGTGAAAAGTAGTGCCAAATTAAAACTTTTCACAAAAACATATCATAGTCTTTAAAAACTATTTCATATAAAGTCATAGGAAATACAAAGTCTCAATATCATCAAACTTAAGACACGAGAGTACTTGGGATACGTCCAACTATTCCACATAATAACAAAACTTACCAATTACAATCCCGATAAGACTAAGACCCATAACTCATACATATCAATAATTTAAAAAAACCCAAGATAGTTACCAATACTAAAAAGAAATCTACGTACAATTCCATTAATAAATAACATATAATTAAATAGACCATAACAATCTAAATATAAATCTAACATAATTATGTCAAAATCAACAAACCCACTTTAGAGACAAAATTAGGAATTAAAGGAACACATGGGATAATGGAGTTTTTAATATTAAATCAATCAATTAACATTGAATACTTTGTCATCATCTATTTAAACTTTTTAATGCAAGAACCCATTCTTTAGAATTCAAAACTGGGTTTCAGGGTTTTTGAGATCTTTTGAAAAGCCTTTGAAATTGACTCCTTGAGTGAGAGAATAATCAAGGATGAAATCTAACATATCTTATTTAAGTCCTATCCACGAAATTTGGGTTGAAACCATTGATAATTTATACTCTTCCTTTGAGCATGAAGTTTATTTATTGGAGGATTTATGTAGAGAGAGAATTTTAGAGAGAATTGAGTAATTGCTTTTTTGTTTGGGGATTTTTTTTGGTGTTGAATGGGTGTAAAATGACTCTAATTCAATGTATAATACACTCCAAAATACCATAAACACCCGTACAATAGTATGACCTTTTTGATTCAGTCAACGTGACTTTCATTTTCGGAATTATCGTTTGTTAATAACTCCACGCCGCTGAGGTGTTACCACAAGTTTGTGGAAATTAATTTTGGGACATATGGGATCATTATGTTGTATGAAATGAGGACAAACTTTATTGTCCTTGGTGGAGAAGGTCAGCGACGCGTAGTGGCTCTCTGTAGATTCCAGCACCTTGACAAAGTCATTGGTCCTCCCCAATGACCCTTTGGTTTGTCCTTGGGGAGTCGTGCCTAGATTTTTTGACCCTAAACATGTCCATATATGTGTTAGGGTCATCCCCACTAATTTTAGACTCTAACTTTCACATGAAAACACATACAACAAACAAGGACAACCAAGTACACAAAAGACATGTTTCCCAATGTCTAGGTCGTCCCTTATTGTTTGACCAAAAAACCACTCATTCGAGACCTTGGATTTCATTTTCTCATTAATTTATCAAGATATTTACTCAAGAATTCAAGTGAAACTTGATATGCTCAAATACCATTTCCCTAATGATTTATAAGCAGTCATAACCACGTAGAGAACCCAACTAGTAGGTTGAGTCGATCCCACGAGGAAAATGGTTTATACTTAATTTCAATGTACAATTATGTTTGTTAAGAAAAAATTTTCCCAACATAAGTAATTAAAGAGGGGGGGGGGGTTGGAAAAAGTTTCTTTTAAACTTCTAAATTAAGAAGTGAAAAAAAAATAAAAAGTGAGCTTTTATTAAGTTGTGAGACTAACTAGGGCATATGTGTTCCCTATAGGTTCATAACATTGTAATACCTACAAATAACAATTCTTCGCTAGTGTTTTTCATGTAAAGTGATAAGTTATGTATCTCTTATTCCTTGGTCTAGATGTACAGAATTTCACCCCGTACCTTGTTCTGGCTACCTGTGCATCAGCTACTAATCCTTACATTTACTTCATATTAGACATCATAATATATGTATGACTTAGTTATTACTTTTGATCAATCTACACTAGCCTATTAGATAGTACCCCACTTAATCTAAGTTAATAATTCTTTTCCTATTACTACCTCCTTTGTTCGGCAAGTAGCAACAAGGCTAGTTATAATGCGTGCACTATCACATCCTGAAAACACACCCTAGAAGTTAGGGGCAATATCGGATTGCAGCCGGAGTACTTAACCTCTCGGAGGTCTCGTACAAGCCCTTACATATCATTCATCGCATAAACTTAGTGAATAGTAGTGCGGATTAAAACATTTCATAGAAACATATCATAGTCTATCAAAATATTTCATATAAAGTCATAAGAAATAATAAGTCTCAATATCATAAAAATTAATACACGAGAATACTTGGGACACGACCCGTACTTCAACATATTGAAATATTTAGTCTATTACAATACGTTAAATGAAAGCATAAAAGACATATATGCCCTAGAGTCAAATGAGGACATACTTCAACTTCTCTTGAACGATGCTATGGTCCAAGTCTTCACTTCCCAAAATCTCCTCACCTACCATAAAATATAGAGATAGATAAAAACATTGAGTTAGTACAACCACATGTACTAAATATGGCATAACACATAAAAAGCATCAAAAAGGACATTTAGTAGAAATATGCATCTTTTCATTTAAGTATCATATTTTAATCATAAGAACAACCTTTATCAACTTAGAAACTCATAAGATAACAAAATATCATAATTTTTGAAGTCACTTTATAGTAACCTCATTCAATGTCGCAGTGATGTCCCTTCACTTTACAGTGAAGATTATTTTCTTCACCTTAAAAATCTCTTAGTATGTGATCTCCCATTTAAACCTATCCTAAGACTCACTTAAGCAACACGAAGAGAGACCACCCATACAACCTCCCTATGAATTCCTAAATGATACTCAAGACTACTTATAATGAGTAACATAAACACTTCAAGACATCAAACATATCAACATCTAGATAATATGACATTTCCTCCTCAAAGGCTATCACAAAACTTATTTAAGTAGATCAAGAAGATAAATAACATTATTGACCTCTTCAAGACTACCTAAATAATCCTTAAGACTTCGTTTGTTTTGATCATGTCCACCTAATCAACATTTTCCCTAACTAGAGTCATTCTTAAGACTCATCTAGGCAAGACACAAAGTGACCATTCCAATGCAACCTTCATATCTTAACTAGACAACCCTTAACTACTCTAAATAAGTACTTATTCCATTAACATACTTTCTTAATTATATTAAGTCATTAAATTTATTAGTTCATTCAGGAGAGATTCTACAAATAAAGGACATTCAAGTAATGGTATTGGACGGTGACGCCGGTTACATCTAGGGGGTAGAGCCGGATGCGACAAACTTTTGTATTAGAGCATGAGGTTGAATACCGTTGAATTATGTCTCTCTCTCTACCAAGTATATGTAGGTTTGTATTCATAATTTTGAAGCGCGCCACACTTATTAGTAGGAACCTATATGATGCTTAGGAATCACTTTATTTCGTGGAAATCTCATATCGTCCCAATAGAGTATACTAATGGTATGCTTTTGAATCTAATCATATTGTTGTGATTATACGACGCATGAAAACTCTATGGAATGCGTCTCAAAGACTTGAGGAGGAAGTTGCTAACACGGGAGCTCCTCCCCATGATGAGCAAGTTCCTCCACTTGAGGAAAATGCTATTGTTGATCAAGCCCCGGCTAACCCTCCATCTATTACGGAGGCGAAGATGAGGGCTATTCATGCTCAAATTGCCCAAGCCATGACTACCGAAGCACAATGCGCAACGGTTAAAGCCCAAGCTATGACGGCTAAAGCCAATCAGCATGTTGCTCCTCGTCCTCATCAACAAGTAACTACTATGGCTTCCCGTCTAAAGGACATCACTCGGATGAACCCTCCTACTTTGTATGGGACTATGGTTTATGAAGACCCCCCATAATTCCTTTATGTGGTCTACAAAGTTCTATATTCTATGGGGGTGACTTCAAGTGAGAAGGACGACTTGTCCTCATATAAACTCAAGGATGTGTCTCAAACTTGGTATGTGCAATGGAAGGAAAATAGTCCGTTGAGGGGTGGTTCGTTCACTTGGAAGATCTTTAAGGCTTCTTTTCTAGATCGGTTCTTCTCTAGAGAGATGAGGGAGGAGAAGGTGACATTCATCAATCTTCGCCAAGGAGGGAAGATTGTTCATGAGTACTCTTTGGAATTTGTTAAGTTGTTCAAATATGCTCCTTCATTAGTCACCCATCCTAGAGACCAAATAATCCATTTACTTATGGGGGTGTCGGAAGACTTACTAGAGGAGTGCCAATCTGCCATGCTACATGACAACATGAACATTTCCTGTCTTATAGTTTATGCAAGAAGGGATGAGGAGGCAAGAACTAAGAGAAAAAGAATAGATGCTAAGAGGGATAGGTCATTTGATGGAGGTTCCTCAAGGAATAGGCATGAGATACGAGCCTAAATTTCAGAAGCGGGGTTCAAATAAAGTACCTACCAAATTCGTAAGAGCTAGTGGTGATAGGGTGTGTAACCCTAAATTTAAGAAGGGAAAAGGTTCTAATTCACCAAAGGGGAATCCAACTTGTGGAATGTTTGGTAAAAAACACTATGGTGAGTGCCTTAAGGGGAAGGATAATTGCTTTAGTTGTGGCAAGAGTGGTCACAAAATGAGAGATTTTCCAAACTTGAAGAGTCAACACAAGGGTAGTGGCCAAGCTGAAACAAGTGGTTACAGTGATGCTCCAAATAAGAACCGCTTCTATGCTTTCCTCTCTAGCATTGAGCAAGATACCCCTCGCGATGTGGTTACCGGTATGTTAAAAACTTTACTCTTGATGTCTATGCTTTACTTGATCCGAGTGCTACTTTGTCCTTTTTGACACCACTAGTAGCTAAAAAGTTTGATGTTTTACCCGATATTTTGCATGAGGCTTTTGCTAGTGTCTACTCTGGTGGGAAAGTCAGTTGTTGCTAAAAGAGTATATCAAAATTTTCCTATTTCATTGCCTAATATAATTTCTTATGTTGATCTAGTAGAACTCGATATGCTTTATTTGATATTATATTGGGTATGGATTGTTTGCATGCATGTTTTGCGTCCATTAATTGTAGGACAAGAGTGGTGACGTTTAACTTCCCAAATGAACCCGTTATTGAGTGGAAGGGGGGAATTTCTATTACTAGAGGTCACATCATATCTTGTCTAAAAGCATGTAAAATGATCTCAAAGGGTTGTCTCTATCACATTGTAAGAGTCCAAGATTTGGATTATGAAATTCCTCTCATTGAGACTGTCCCCGTAGTAAATGAATTTCCGGAGGTTATTCGTAATGACCTTCCTGGTATTCCTCCCGAATGGGAAATTGATTTTTGTATCGATTTGCTATCAGAAACAAATAACATTTCAATCCCTCCTTATTGATTGGATCCGGCCGAATTGAAAGAGTTAAAGGCTCAACTCAAGGATTTGCTTGACAAAGGCTTTATAAGGCCTAGTATATCTCCATGGTGTGCTCCGATGTTATTTGTCAAAAAGAAGGATTGATCATTGAGAATGTGTATTGACTACCGTCAAATAAACAAGGTCACCATTAAGAATAAGTGTCCTCTCCCTCAGATTGATGAATTATTTGATCATCTCCAAGGGGCTAGTTATTTTTCAAAGGTAGACTTTAGGTTGGGGTATCATCAACTCAAGGTGAGAGGAGAGGATGTACTGAAGATTGCCTTTCGGACTAGGTATGGCCAATATTATTTCTTTGTGATGTCTTTCGGTTTCACTAATTCTCCTGTGGTGTTTATGGACCTAACGAATAGAGTATTTCGAAATTACCTAGATTTGTTTGTCATTGTCTTCATTGACGATATCTTGATATACTCAAAGATTGAGGAAGATCATATGGGTCATTTGAGGGTAGTGTTGCATACCCTTAAAGAACACCAGTTGTATGCCAAATATAGTAAGTCTGAGCTTTGATTGAGATCGGTTACTTTTCTTGGGCACATCATTTCTAGTGAGGGAGTTGAAGTAGATACAAGGAAACAGATTGATTGATCCGGATTGATCATATTTTCACATATTACATAGGTATTAATTGATCTGGGTCTACACTATCATATGTTACATGATTTCTTGTTGGAAAGTTCAAAAGAACACCAACATTATATTGAAACCATTTGATGTGTCTACACCGATTTGTGAGTCGATTACAGATAGAATAGTTTATCGTAATTGCATTGTAACTATTTGTGATCGCAATACATTGGCTAACCTTATTGAGCTAGAAATGGTAGATTTTGATGTTACAATGGGTATGGATTGGTTAGCTTCATTTTATGCCACAGTAGATTGCCGGCCTAAGATAGTGTATTTGAATTTTGGAGATGAGGCAGTCCTCAAATGGAAAGGTAATAGCGGCGCGCCAAGAGGTAAATGTATTTTTGATCTTAAGTCAAAGAAAATGATTTCCAAAGGATACATATGTCACCTTGTTAGAGTGAACAATGTAGATGCAGAGCCACCTACCCTTCAATCCGTTCCAGTTGTAAATGACTTTCACGATGTGTTTTCTAATGATCTTCCAGGTTTTCCTCTAGGATGAGAAGTAGAGTTTGGTATTTGCAGTGCTTCCAAATACTCAACCTATAGCAATTCCTCCGTATAGAATTTCTCTGACAGAACTACGAGAGCTGAAGGAGAAATTAAAAGACTTATTAGAAGAAGGATTCATAAGGCCTAGTATGTCCCAAAGGGGAGCACCAGTTTTATTTCTATGCAAGAAATATGGATCTTTAATAATGTGTATCGACTACCGGTAGTTGAATAATGTAATAATTAAGCACAAGTATCCCCTCCCTAGAGTTGATGGTTTGTTTGATCAGTTACAAGGTGCTAGGTGTTTTTCAAAGATCGACCTGAGGTCGGGTTATTACCATGTGAGGTTCAAGATAGAAGCCGTGAAAAACTAGCCAAGACCTACAATGCCTATGGAGATCTGTAGTTTTCTAAGAGTAGCAGTTTATTACAGAAGGTTCGTTGAAGGATTCTCTTCCATTGCTGCACCCTTAGCAAAGCTAACACACAAAGAAACCATGTTTCAGTGTAATGTTTAATGTGAAAGAATCTTCTAAGAGCTAGAGAATAAATTAACTTCTACACCTATATTGTTACTTCAAGAAGGAATGAAAGGCTATGCAGTGTATTGTGATGCTTCTGGAGTGGGATTGGGTTGTGTATTGATGCATCATTGGAAAGTAATAGCTTATGGATCAAGGCAGCAGCAGCCACATGAGAAAAATTATCCAACCCATGACCTAGAGCTAACAACAGTTGCATTTGCTTTGAAGATATGGTGACACTTATTGTGTGGAGTTCATGCTGACATATACACTTATCACAAGAGTTTGCAATATATCTTTAAGCAAAATGACTTGAATATGAGGCAGCGAAGGTGGTTGGAGCTATTAAAACATTATTACATTGATATCTTGTATCATCCTAGAAAAGCGAATGTAGTAATTGATGCTTTAAGACGTAAAATACTGGCAAGTACCTATGGAAAGTCAGTGGAATGGCAAGGAATAACTAAGGAATGGCAAGCGTTCGACTTCTTGAATCTTAAGAAGAAGGGGTTATTGTGCAAAATGTTGCAGAGTCGTCATTAGTAGTGGAAATGAAAGAGAAGAAGTACACTGATCCTATTCTTATACAGCTTAACGAGATTGTACAACATGCTATGGAAAAGGCATTTGACCTTTCGTAAGAGGGGGTACTTCGATGTCAAAACAGATTGTGTTAACCTAATGTAGATGAATTCAAAAAGAGGATCACGATAGAAGAACATCATTCAAGATGCTCTGTTCATCCGGGGTCAACTAAAATGTACCAAGACTTGAAAGAAATGTACTGGTGGAGGGATATTAAGAGGAGCATTTAAGAATTCGTAGCTCAATATCAAAATTGTCAATAGGTAATAGTAGAACACTAGAGGTCTGGAGGTTATATGAAGCTTATAGAACTTCCAATTTTTAAATGGGACATGATAAACATGGATTTTGTCACTGGCTTTCCTCGATCATTCCATAAGTTCGACCCCATATGGGTAATAGTCGAAAAACTCACCCAACCAGTGCACTTCTTGCTGGTGAAGACTACTTATACAACTGAAGAGTATGTCAGGTTGTACATTAAAGAGATAGTTCGACTACATGGAAGTCATTTTAGAAGAATTTAGGAACACAAGTGAATTTAAGTACAAACTCTCAAATCGATATCCAGACAGAATGCACAATTCAGATAATTCAGACATTTGAGCATATGTTGTAATCTTCTATAGTATATTTCAAGGGTAGCTGCGATGATCACCTACCACTTATTGAATATTCTTATAACAATCCATTCAACCATTAAAATGGCACCTTATGAAGCCTTATATGGTCGAAAGTGTAGGTCACCAATTGGCTGGTTCAAAACAGGGGAAACATTCTTATTTGGGCCAGATCTTGTTCAACAAGCTATGGAAAAAGTCATAGTGATACACCAGTGTCTAGAAACATCTCAAAGTCAACATAAATCATATGCGGATTTTAGAAGGAGAGAGTAGAATTTTCGCTACGGGATTGGGTGTTCTTGAAGGTGTCGCTAATGAAATGGGTAATGAGGTTTCGTAAGAAGGGAAAGTTCAGTCCATGCTATATGGGGACATATAACATTTTTCAAAAATTAGGCTAAATAGCCTATGAGTTAGAGCTACCACAACAGATTTCATCTGTTTATCTGGTATTTCACGTCTCAATGCTACCAAAATGTGTAGGTGAACCATCTCGTACTACTCCTACTGAAGATGTACATGTTACGTGAGATCTCACTTATGAAGAAGTACCCAGTGCTATTCTAGATAGGCAAGTTAGGAAGTTAAGAAATAAAGAGGTAGCTTCTGTAAAAGTGTTATGGAGGAACCAACAAGTACAAGAAGTTATATGGGAAGCGTAAGAAGAAATGAAATTGAAATATACTCATCTCTTTAAGATCTAAGACAAAGATCAAAATGCTTAGTTTATATGCCTACAAGTAAGTATACGTCTCTATGTATTAAGTGATTAATTATAGTACTAACTTAGGCTTGAATATGTTTGGGCAGGATAAATATGGTAACATTTGAGGATGAATGTTTTAAGGGGGGGAGGATGTAACAGCCAGTTTAATGCATATGCTTGTTCTATTCTTGAGATACTGTTAGCTTTATAGTATAGGTGAGGGACCATGTTCCTCATATGATAAGATTGGTTTAAACTAGCCAAAAAGTTATGCATAATGCCATGCATGTTTCAGCGTGTTTACTGTAAGTTGACTCCGCCAGATATATTTAAACTAGAGATAGTAAGGTGGTAATTGAGATTAAACTTAAAAGTTAATCTCTAAGTTTAAGAATAAGGATTTAATATTCATAAAATGGAATAAAATAATTGAGCTTCTTGCTTGGCTTTATTAAGCTAGCACCTGCATCACCTACTTGATCTATACGAATATTGTTAAAGGGACCAAGCTTTATGGAAAAGATTTAGGATTATAGTAATGGGTTCACTTGAAGATACATCCTATTAAAAGAAATTAAAAATGAAAGAAAGCCCATCAGCCAAATCTTCAAAGGCCCAATATAGATAAAGCCCAAGTGAAAAAAACTAGGTGTATCAATTTGTTTGACATTTTGAGCTACTTGATGTGCATCACCTACTTGACAAATTCGTAGCTGAAAATGGACCCCAAAAAAGGAGGTTCTATAGGATATTTTTGTTGTAGATAAAGCTCCATATATACCCAATATGCGTATATATTCTTCACCCATTTTTGCACATAATATTTTGAATTATCTCCTGCTCTTTCGCTCTTTCTTTTCTCATCAAGATTAAAATATCAGTTTTTAGTTGTTCTAGGGTTCTTCAAGAAACCCTCATATCTGCAAACCAAGGAAAATACAAACACTTGGATTTTGCTTAATTCTCCCATGGATGATTACAAAAACATGTTATTCATGCAAAAGTATAAATACAAAAGTAAAAAATTTCAAGAAGCTAATGCCCACTTCCTTAATGATTAAGAGACCTTTTTCTTCTTCTTTGTTTTAATTATGAAGGGAAGCCGATGTTCTAGAAGAATTCAAGTTATAAGGAGAAGTTGCAAAAATATAGGTAAGGTGACTGCCCCATTTTTTTTTCTTTGTTGTGTATTAGTTTGAGTGACGAATTATAGGTGTGTTGTTATGAAGAACTCAGGATGGTGGTGAATTCAATAATATGTTGTATGATAAAAAATATTTGGAGTTGTTCTATGTGTACTTTTGTGGATTCATTTTGGTTGATCTTAGTTAAAAGATATATAATGTGTGTGTTGGACATAGAATGATGGTGTGGGGATACACATTATGTTAAGGGCTTGATGGGTTCATTATTTGTCAGAGTAAGCATCTGGTTTTGGAGGATCAAGGTACGGTAGATTCTAATTATAATTTACCATGACTTAAATAGTAGAGTAAACATGAAAAGGGATGGCTGAATCGTTAAAGTTATATCGGTCAGAGGATAACTTATGTAAGGCTATTCGATTCTATATCCCTTTGGCATGAAATCTGATACTTGTGTTTAATTTCAATGAAGTGAATCTCATATGCTCTATTCATAGGAAAGGAACCATAGTGGTAGCGTACTATCTCCAAATAGCTAACAATATTTCCATTTCTTCAAAGTTCATAGAAGTACTTCCGTATATATTCTCTATTTTATACTTGTGTAATTATCCCCCCATGTGCTGGCATAGAAATGGTATTTGCAAAATCATGTCTGGTGAATCTTCCTCTTTGTTGTTTGAAGTCAATTGTGTCATTAAGCTAATAAAGTAATGTGTTGATGATACGTAGCTCATTATGTCATTGTTATTGGCTTGAAGTATTAGTTTCATGTATTCTATTACTGGTCTATATTTCCATATCTCCAAAATGATTATGACCACCAAAATAACATCTCTAAAGAGTTACGATTACCCAAAGAACAATCCCAAAAGTGTTATGCACTGATAGTCAACAAACTCAAAGATTAGAGTATCTATGTGAAGAAATCTATATAATTACGGGTTGAAGCCTAGGAGCGAAAGCCTAGCATGGGTCAATACTAATAGGTACATAAGGGTGAATGCTTTGGGGAGAAAGCCTATCATGGCCCAATCCCGATTTTATAGAAGGGTGGCATCTTAGGGGCGAAAGCCTACGTGGGACGAACCTTAATTGAGTAATTATGATGACCGAATCCCCGGGGTTAATATGCCTAGCATGAGTCATCCTCTTCTATAACTCATCAGTTGATCACTTGTATCACATGCCCTACAAAGATTATAACCTACAGAAAAGTAAAGAAAACAACATAACTTACATGATCTCACAAGAGTAAGCAAAGATGGTCTTCTCTCTTGATATATGCACTCATATGTTGATACATGATTTCATTTGAGCCCTTTTATTACATATTCTATATTTCCTTACATATTCAATACATTTTTCGTGCTGACATCCCTCGCAGGGGACGCTGCATTTCATGTTGCATGCATAAGTACTCCAGCTAGTAGACCTCTTCAGTAGGAGCTTATGACACTATGATACTTTTGGTAAACTCGAGGCTGATTGGGAGCTTTACTGAGTCTTTGGTAAATTCATTTTGGTATTGGATCGTAGTTAAAGGTATTGCGGGGTATGTCCTGACCTACTGTAGTTCTTGTATCTTTTAAGAGTCTTTGTAGACGTTTGTACCAGGTTCAGTGTGTCTTCAGTAGTTGTGGCCTCAAAGGCCAACTCTTGTATATAACTTTTTCGGTCTACTAATTTGGTTTTATCGCTGCTTGCATAATAAGAACAAATTTTAGGTCAGTTTTCTCGGGCCCTTACGTCAACGGGTGTATGTCAGTCTTAATGGGATTTGAGGTGTGAAAACTTAAGTTAGAACTAGCCTTGTTGGTACCTGCCGTACAAAGGAGGTAGTATAAGAAAAGAATTATCAACATAGATATAGTGTGATACTATTGAATAGGATAGGGTCGATTTGTTTGAAAGGCGTTGTGAACCTATGGGGAACACTAACACCGTAGTTTCTCTCACAAGTTGATAAAACAAAAGCATTACTCCTGTTACTTGTTTTACTTACAGTTATTGAATAATTTTATTTCACAAGACTCCCAATTTAATTATTTGTTCTACGAAAGAACTTTACTAAATATAAGTAATAGTACAGTTAAGTTATGTCTAAATCATTTTCCTTGTGGGATCGACCCCAACCTCTTATATGGATTCTTTACTTGATATGACCGCTTATACTTCGTTAGGGAGGTGTAATTTGAGCGTATAAAATTTTGACTCCGTTGTCAGAAAAGTGGCTTTTAGATTAAACTTAATAACATTACAGAAGTTTAGTAAATGATTTCTTGATTTTATTTTTCTTTAATTTTTTTGTTTTTTTTCAAGGCTAGGTCTAGCTCTAGTGTATGCCATATATACGGAGCCGAGGAGATCCGCTAATTCCATTTGATCCTAAACATAATCGTACACACTAAAAGAATTGAAACTCAGCAGAACCAGCCAATCTAGGTGATTGTGTCATTCATCAATCTCCACCACCAATTGACGCTCACAATCAAGTAGTTGCAAAAAATAAGGTTGATGATGCTTTAAGGATGCACCTCCCATCCCACACCCTCAAGAGTTCTATAGGGGCAATGTCACATCACTGACTGTGATGGGCATTTTTTCCTACCTTCTCTACCCAATGGGCACACGTTCATGTTAACTAGAAGTTTGATGCAGACGCTCACTGTGAGGATTTTGTTTACAGGGCCACAATTCGAGGATCCACATGCTCACATAGCCAAACTATGGTATGTGCATATGAGTTGTGTGGGGAGGCCAGATTTAGATATGATCGTTATTAGGCTGAGTATTTCCTCTATTATTGAAAGGAGATGCCATGATATGGTTTATTGAGTTGCCCTATAATACTATCTATTCTTGGGATCAGTTGAGGGATGTGTACCTAGATCAGTATTACCCGGTGTCCAAGAAGCTCAACCACAAGGATAGAGTGAACAACTTTGTAGCACTGCCTGGAGAGTCGGTAACTAGCTCTTCAGACAGATTTACTGCGTACGTGAGAGGCATTCCAAATAACAACAATGATGATGAGATGTTAAAAGAGTACTTCTATCGAAGTCAAAATGATAACAATAAAGCAATACTTGATACTATTGTAGGGGGTTCGTATGGTGAGTGCACATTTAATCAGATCGCAGAGAAGTTGGAGAAAATCTCTCGCCACAATAAAGCTTGGATTACTAGAAAGTCAAACACTAGGAGAAACACCTTTGCAGTGCAAGCTACACACAATCCGGCTAAAGATGAAATTCGTTAGGAGATGGCTCAAATGAGAACAAAACTTGGGTTGGTATTGAAACATGTCACTTGTTGAATGACTTGACTAAACCACAACCGCCAGCGGATGAGTACTATTATGAAGAGGATACTTATGTAGTGAATGATCAGACATTTTTTTTACCAAACGCCCAAGGCTTCAAACAAGAGAATTGGCGTCAATGTCATGGAAATCAAGGTCGGAACTATGGTAACTACAATATAGAGGGCCATTATGTTAGAGATGGAAACTAAAACCGCAACAACAACATTAAATGGGGTAACTATAGTGACATAAATTATCATAGTGGGCCATATGTTCGACCTTAAAATCGGGAAGTTGCTCCTAGGGATGGTGGAGGTAGTATGGCGCGAGTTCAGGATATGAAACGAAAGATGATGAGTATGTTTGATGCTAGAGATGAGAAAGCCAAGGAATTCAGAGATCATTTATCTAAAATTGGGCAAAGGTCGATGCACATACGATCTCGATTAAGCATCTTGGGTTACAAATGGACCAATTGTCTACTACTGTGAACCCACGCCAACCGAGCACTCTTCCTAGCAATATAATTCAAAATCCTAAAAATGATGGACATTGCATGACAGTCACTACTCAAGGAGGTAAGCAAACTAATGATCCACCTAGGTCATCTGTGGGTTAATATGAGATGAGAAAAGATAAAGAGGTGGTAGAAAGTAGTGGAGGATTGGTGGACAAACCGATGAAAGTAGTGGAGGTCGCTCAGAAAGTGGTCCCCGTTCCTAGACCTCGACCATCATTCGCTTAGATATTGATGAAGAAGACTAAGGATGGTAAATATCGGTGTTTTATCACTTTATTGAAAAAAAATTCCATCTAAATCCCTTTCATAGAAGCTTTGGAACAAATGACCGTTTATGTTAAGTTCATGAAGGATATGGTTAAAAAAAAGAGATCGGTATGTTTTGAGGATGATAACCAAATGCAACATTGTAGTGCTATTGCTACAAGGTCTTTTGGGCTGAAGAAGGAAGATCCAGGCACTTTAACTATTCTATGCACTATCGGATCATTACACTTTGCTAAAGCACTATGTGATCTAGGTGAAAGCATAAACCTAATGCCTCTTTTCATTTATAAGAAATTGGGTTTCAGTGACGCAAAGGCCAATGCAATGCGGTTATTGATGGTCGGTCAAATAGTGAAGAGGCCCATTGGGATACTCCATGATGTTCTCGTGAAAATGGAATCGTTTATATTTTCGGCCGATTTTGTGATTCTTGACTATGAGGTAGACTTAAAGGTCCCTATTATTTTTTGGAGGTCTTTTCTTTCTACTGGTCACGCCTTGGTTGATATGGACATAGGGAAGAAGAAGTTTAGGTTGAACAATGTAGAAGAAACATTCAACATTTGTAAGTCCATAAAGCATAGTGGTGATCTCCAAACAGTATCTGCTATATCTTACATGGTTGAGAGTACGTCGGAGGTACATATCGAAGAACTCCTAGGTGTTGAGGCACTAGCGGAACTTATAATGAGTTTTAAGAGTGATGGTATTGAAGATTATAGGTCTTTGGTTGCGAAACTTGAACGAAAATAATATCGCTCCAAACCAAAGAAATTTAAATTAGATATGAAGAATTGTGAGTCTCCCACCCTTAGACTATCTGTTGAGGAGTCTACTAAATTAGAGCTTAAGGATCTACCACCTCATCTGAGGTATGTAATCTTGGATAGAGATGACACTTTGTTGGTAATCAATGTAGCGGATTTAAATGTTCAACAAGTAGAGTGTCTAGTAGAAGTCTAGAAGAGGTTCAAATGAGACATTGGTTGGACTATTGCAGACATTATTGGGATCCCTTCCGGTATTTGTTCGCACAAAATCCAAGTCACGCTCGATCACAAGCAAAGTATTGACCACTAGAGACAATTGAATCCACCTATGCAAGAGGTGGTGAAGAAGGAGATCATCAAGTGGTTGGATGCTGGAGTCATATATCCTATTGCAGATAATAGTTGTGTATGGTTTGTTGAATATCGTGCCCAAAAAAGGGGGAATGACAGTAGTGCCTAATGAGAGGAAGGTGCCTGTTCTAATAAGGCTGGTGACCGCATGGAGTGTTTTTATAGATTACGGGAAGTTGAATGCATGGACTGTGAAGGATCGTTTCCCTATGCCTTTCATGGACTAGATGTTAAATAGACTCATAAGAAAAGTATTGTACTATTTTCTTGATTGCTATTCGGGTTACAACAAAATATATGTTTCCCTGGAGGATCAAAAGATGGCAACCTGTACTTGCCCTTATGGGACGTTCGCATTCAGGATGATGTCGTTTGGGTTATGTATTGCACCGACCACCTTCAAAGGATGTCATATGTTGATATTCTCCGATATGGTGGAGTCCACAATTGAGGTGTTTAAGGATGAATTTTTGGTTTTGGGCGACTCATTTAATAAGTGTTTGAGTCACTTGGCCGAGGTTCTCAAAAGATGTGAAGAATGCAATCTTGCGCTTAATTTTGAAAAATGTCACTTTATTGTGAAAGAGGGTATAATATTGGGCCATTCTATCTCGTAGAAAGGTATCGAGGTTGATCAAGAGAATGTTGAAGTTATAAAGCGGCTTCCCCTACCCCTCTTTGTAAAAGGTGTGAGAAGTTTTTGAGGACACGCGGGCTTTTACGTGAGGTTAATTAAGTATTTCTCAAAAATTGCACATCTTATGTGCAAATTACTTAAGAAACACTATAAACTCAATTTTATTTAACCCTATCTGAAATCATTTGGAGAGTTGAAGGAGAAGTTAGTTTCTGTGCCCATTTTTAGTTCCCAGATTTCTGTAAGACATTTGAGGTGATGTGTGATGCTAGTGGGATTTCTCTTGGTGTGGTATTGGGACACAGAAGAGATAAAATCCTTCACCCCATTTATTATGAAAGTAATGCCCTAAATGAAGCACAAAAGAACTATACTATGACTAAACAAGAGCTTCTTGCAGTGATATTTGCGTTTGAACAATTTCGCTCCTATTTGCTTGGTATGAGAGTCATAGTGCATACTAACCACTCCACTATAAGGTACTCTATGGCAAAGAAGGTTGCTAAGCCACGGTAAATTAGATGGTGCCATTGTTGCAAGAGTTAGATTTTGAGGTAAAATATAGAAAAGACTAGAAATCAAGTTGCTGATCACTGTCTAGATTAGAGGATGAAGCTAGGCAAGAGTTGGGTGAAAAGGTTGAAATTGATGATACTTTCATTAAGGATCATGTATTGGATGCTTCTCATTATTTGATTCCATGGTTCACTGATTTTGCAAATTATCTAGCTAGTGATATAGTCCCATCAGACTTATATTTCCATCATATTAAGATTTTCATCCATGATGTTAAAATGTTCTTTTGGGATGAGCCTTACTTTTACAGGTTTTGTGCTTGTGGGCTTATTCACCATTTCTTGTCGGAGGTTGAGATGCTAAGTGTTTTGAAGGCATGTCACTCGTGCCTTTGGGTGAGATCCGTTGTGGTATCTGGAATGTTCAAAAGAGTTTGTAGTGTGGGTAGTATTGGTCAAAAATTCACCAAGATGTGCAAGAGTTCGCCAAGTCATGTTATAGATTCCAAAGAGATGGTGAAATTTCGAAGAGGAAAGAGCTCCTTTTAAATCCCATTCTAGTAATTGAGTTATTTGATGTACGGGTCATTGGGCCCATTTTTTAGGTCTCATTGGATGAAATATATACTTTTGGCTGTAGACTACTTGCCAAAATTGGTTAAAACTATTGTATGTCTAACAATAAAGTTAAGAGTGTCACCGTGTTCTTTAAAAAGAACATCTTCTCCAGATTTGGTACACCTAGAGACATTACTAGTTATGGTGGATATTACTTTTGCAATAAGATGTTCAAAAGGCTATTGGAAAAATATAGGGTTCACCTTAATATGGCCACTCCGTATCATCCAATGACTGGGCGGTAAGTTGAGGTGTCTAATTGATAGATCAAGCAAATTCTGTCGAAAATCGGTACATGATTATAGAAAGGATTTTTCAAGGAGACTTGATGATTCTTTTCGGCCTACTAGACTACCTACAACACCCCGATAGGTATGTCTCCATACCAACTTGTACATGGGAAGGGGTGTCACTTGTATGTCGAGCTAGAGCACAAACCCATGCGGCAATGAAGAAACTGAATATGGATTGGAATGAAGAAGTAACACACATATTTAATGGGTTAAATGAGCTTGATGAGTTTCGCCTAAAAGTGTATGAAAGTTCAGCCATCTACAAGGAGAAGATAAATAAGTACCATGATAAAAGATTGAAAATCGAGAACTTGTGGTTGGGGACATGGTGCTTCTATTAAACTATAGGCTACGATATTATTTCCGGGCAAACTCAAGTACAAGTGGACGGGACCATTCCTTATAACTAAGTGTTTCCACATGGAGCGCTTGAGTTGGAGAATAACAAGGGTTCAATATTCACTGACAACGGGCAAAGGATTAAAATATATCTAGGGCATATGGAGATTGTCCATGAACTTGTTTGAGGCATATCAACTTGTTGAAGTCTGCGTAATAAAGGATCTTTTGTCATGCCATTATCTGAAACAAGCGCTTCTTGGGAGGCAACCAAAGGTGTATCCTCTAGCCGACAATAGGTTTTCTTTTCTTTGTAGGAATAGTTGCATTCTATTGTTTAGTTTTCTTTTGCTCATCCTCATGCTTTATTTTTTTAGTGTTGTCTAGATATTAGTTTAGGTCCTTCTATCAAAAGTTCAAAAAACACGAAAAGAATAGCTTAATAGGAGATTATTGTGCAGGTACCAAAACAAAAATTCTGCAGAAAATGGTCCGGTGCACAGATCTACGAACCCTATGAACGGGCTGTCATGCAACAGGCGGACCGTCCATGGTATCCATAGATCCCAGGTATGTATTGAAATTTTTTCTAAGTCTTGTTGCAATTGACGGACCAATAGACGATCCATAGACTAACATACGCACCATCAATGGAGTTTTGTCAGTCCAAAGAGCAAGTGACCCGACCCGTCCGGGACAGTAAAATTAAAAGAAAAATTGTTGATTCGCTTCTAAAAGATTTTCAAATTATTTTCTTAACTTAGAGTCCTAATCAGGAAGGCCAACTTCACTTTCAAAGCCAAGTTCTTCTGGCTATTAATCCGCCACCGCCTATCTCTGACGGCAACAGATAATATTCTTACATTGGATAGAGCGTTATTGGTAGCAGCCTTGGTGGCTGGGTTGGAAATCGTTTCGCGAAATTATTGATCACAGTGATACATGAGTGGTATTTTAAGACCTCTACTACTTACCCATTCTCATATATGATCTTGCACTAACGCAGAGATGCCAGAGTGCCCATTTGGCACTGTGATACCCTTTACACTCCGATCAAGACTTTTAGTATAGGTCTCATCAAAGATGATGCCTATATGGTGGTACCGCAAATAGGGGATAGAGTCGAGTTGCAGCTGCTAAGTGAGAATTTGGCGTCTACGGTAGAGTAAGACCAATGGTCTGATCTTGCAACTTCATATCCCACTGACACTACCCAAGCTGAGTTTGAACATGGAACTAGTAGAGCACCCATTTCCTCCCGGTCTACTCCACCATTTGCAGCACTAGTCCCGATAGCAAGGGTCCAAAACGTAGAGGCACAGATGGCCACCCTACTTGATCCTTTCCAGCCTTGTATTCATAAATCCTTTGTCGAGGTTGAGGACCGTATTGATAAGAGGGTGGCCCAACACACGAGTAGAAGATTGAGGCGGCTAACCAGTGCCTTGATGCATTTGAGTTGCGGCTTCTTGCACCCCCATCCCCCACCATTAACTTGACAACTATTCAGGAGGTTGTCGCAAGTTTGTTGGCCGATGTTCACAACATTCTGGAGTTGAGGGAGACAGAGCTCGAGATTGCACCGTCGAGTTAGCAAAGGACACTATGTTGCCGCTTTACTCACATCCCCTAAAGAATAACTAATTGAGCAACATTTTCGTGAAAATAGGCACCGCTACAGCCGTACAACTGAGGAAGGGGATGCATGTGCGAGGAAGAAAGTGTAGAATGATCTTTAGGTTACCAAGAGAGCCTCTTTTATTGATGAGGAGACTCGTTAAATGACGGTCGAGAGATAGTTGTTGGGGCATCTAGTTCCAGATCTGAGTCAATTGAGAGGATAACCACTTATGGTGCAATGAATATTTTGGGCACCACTAAGGGTGACCCTACTACTGATGATGTTGCCAGTTCCGGGAATCAGGACCCGCCTATTTGTTGATTGTGCCTTACGTATGCTTGACCTACCACACTGTCCTTATTTTTATGCATTGGATAGCATTGCATGCTAATATTTTGGGGGTGTGGTAAATATAAAGTGAGTGTTAGGGTGAAGTCTTAATATCCTAACTCACGATATTCTCTTTGGGGTTTTCTTGCATATGATCTTTTGCCCATGAGAATGATTACTTTACTTTTGAACTGACATGTCGTAACTAGTTCAAATTATGCAGCATGAAATATGAATTGTTATGGGTAAGCATGAATGATATGTCGTCCTAAGAAAATGCTTGCATGAATAGTTATAAATAAGTTGAATGTGTTGGCTCTAATAATGACATAGAGATGCACACACTGCATGAACCTAAAATGAAAACTCAAACTAGGTGTATGACAATTGAATAAGGTAATGAGGTTTCATGAGAGTGCGAGGAAGTTTAATTGTTCCACTGTTTGTAACTAGCTAGATCTTACCTGGTTGGTCTTGAAAAAATGAAATCTATGTTAGAAGACTAGGAAATATCATACGCCCTTGTTCAAAATAGCAAACATCTAGCACAAAATAAAGTGAACCAAATGAAATTGGTATCCCTTTTTGATCCAAATATGTTGAGAATGTAATAGACCATTCTTTTGTTCACCAACTCACCTTCCTTTTGTTTAATCTGTTCGCCCTGGTCTCTCCTTGGATATGTGCACCTCAACTTAGGTCAAAAGCCTAGGTTGAGGGTGGCTAATGTAGAAACTGACCTAGTCTTGTACCTTACCCAACCTTGTATAATATATATCTCGAATTATTGAAAAGTCATAAGTTGAGGGTGGCTACTATGAGTGATGACCCAAAAAGTGGGTATGAAAAGAGTAATGTGAAAAAGAAAATAAAAAGTGATCATGAAAGGTGAGCCTAAAATTTATAAATTGAATGAAGGAAAAAACGAAAAAAAGGAAAGAGAAAAGGAAAAAAAAGTTGAACAAAAAGAAGTAAGAGTAACTTTCACAAAAAAAAGGTAGGTGGGGAAGTGAGATAATAATGAAAAGAAAAGAAAAGTAGAGCATTAGAGATAATTAAAGAGGTAGGACGCTTATCCGTAATGACAAGGAGGGCAAAAAATAGTCACTAAAATATACCCACGTATACCATACCTGCCCTTGGCCTACATTACAAGCCAATAAAGTCCTATAGTGATCCTAGAGTCTAATGTGGTGAACTTAATCATTGAAATAATGGCAAACCTATGGAGACAAGTACTATCTAGGTGTGAAATTTTTTTTAGCGTGAGTGTTGAATAATTATCCTTGTACCCAAAGTTAAAATCATTTTGCAAAAATGGAGAATTTCTTTTGGAGTGAGGGCACTAGTTGCAATTTAAGAAAGTTGGTACCTTGTTAACAGGCAAAATAGTAGAGGTGTTGGTGCATGGTGAGTTATGTCATTGCCTAATCCACATGAGTTAGCTTATCTAACCTAAGAGTAGAAGCATACACTAAAGCAATGAAAAAGTTGGGATTGATAGCTATGTTATTGTAGAAGCAAAAAACAGTATTACTTTTGTTCAAAGTGTTGTATTGAGTCACAGTTTGTCGCTTAAGGATAAACAACGAATTTAAGTTTATGATGTTGATGTACCGTGGCTTCGCGGTACTTTAAATGCTTTTTCCTTAAGATTTGTGTGTGGCTACAGACTTTCTGTAGTATTTTTACCATGATTTTACATTAATTTTGCAAGAAAGATGTCCGAAGCCAAACTGCAGAAGGCAACTGAGATTTAGTGCAGAGGTGACCCATGAAAACATTCGACAGTCCGACATTCCATCGACGCACTGTAGATAGTGACCATCGACTGATAGTTCAGGCATTTGGAGAAACTCAGGGAAATCTGACCAAGGATTGGTTTATGGAAGGATCGACGATCCATTGATTGATCGACACACCATCCTGTTGAATTGTAATTAAGTTCAAATATAGTCCTAGTACTCGAAGTTGAAGAAAGTCTAAGTATGGAACGAAGAAAGGCATCGACAAACCGTAGACGCATCGACGGACCATGCTGTTATTCCATCGATTAATTCAGAGACTATGCCCGCTGAAGGATGACCAATGATGCTAAGTCCAGAAAGAAGGAGGCAACCAACGGACCGTCTGTGATGGTCGTCGATTACAGCCGTGTTTTTAGACAACTTTCCTTATTTTAATTTCTTTTAATTTAGGACTATGTTTTCGGTAAATAGGGTGTAAAACATTGTTTTGGGGGTTGAATTCTATTACTATTGTTCTTAGTTTGTTTTTAGAGATTGGGTTTTGAAACATTGGCATTAATACGAATTTCTGGATTTTGTTTTCAAGTAATTTCTTGTTATTTCAAGTTGAATTTCTAGATTTTCTTCAAATTGTAAAACTAAGTTATTGTTTTATTGTTTAACAACTATGAATTGTGTTCTTATATACACAAGTAACTACACGTACAACTAAGGATGTGGGAGACATGGTTGGTTGACAAAGTAAAAACCTAGCTTAATAACAATTCTAAAATAAGTTATTACATGTATTGATAATTCTTTCGTTAAGAAGTCTTCATAACAAGTACACGCGTTAGAACTAGACTTGTTGCTACTTGTCGGATCAAGGAGGTAGTAATCAGACAAGAATTAGCAACATACATTTAGTGGGATACTATCTAATAGGCTAGGGTCGATTGGTGCAAAGTAATAACTAAGGCATACATCGAAGGTGATGCTTAATATGAAGTAAAGATAAAGTTAGTAGCTTATACACACATAGACGGACCAAGGTAAGGGGTGAAATTCTCTGAATGTCGGACCAAGTATTCAGAGATACCTAACATATGACTTTGCATGCAAAACACTATGGAAGAATTGTTATAGCTAGGAATATGCGTTATAAAGCTATAGGGAACACTTAGACCCCAGTTTCTCTCACAACCTGATAAAAACCAAAGATTTACTCCTGTTAATTGTTTTACGTAGAGTTATTAAGGAATTTTGTTTCACTAACCCCCCCCCCCTAAATTATTTTTTTTCAGAAAGAACTTGACTAAATAGAGATAACGGTACATTGAAGTTAAGTATAAATCATTTTCCTCGTGGGATAGACCCCAACCTAATAGTTGGGTTCTTCAATTCATATGACCGACGATAAATCTTTAGGGACGTATAATTTTAGCGTATCAGTTGCCCATTGACACACCGCTGGTTGGGTTCCTTATCAACGCCTGCAGGACCATCTGCAGGGGTTGCATGTGCATACTCTGAGCAATCAGCCTCATCAGATGAGGCTTAGTGGTTGTGACTCTACAAGTCAGCTTCTTCCTCGAAGATGGAACAAGTGGCAATGGCCGCATTTGTCCCAAAAATTTGGGCCGACCTTGATGAAGAAACAAATTTGGTGTAATACATCTAAAATAACATAGGTTAAACTAGAGACTAACATGTTTCTTATGAGGGTATAAAGTTATAAAATGGTTTATAACTTGGTTATTATTAAGTGTCTAAAGTATTAGGTAAATTTGAAATCAAACGTCAAGGGACGATGAAGACGTTCGACGACAAGTCACATATAGGCCTAATGTGTCTTTTTGTGTGTTTTTATAAGCCTCTGAGGTCCTCGTTTGAGTAATAATAGTGTTTATAGGTAGTGCATCATGTTTCATGAAGTTTGGAGGTCAAACGTCTAAGAACATCCATGATGTTCAAAAGGTTTTCTATGAAATGACCTTGTGTGTGTTAGTGTGTTTCGTCAATTTTTATGTGTAGTGGAAATTTCCATGAAAAATATTCCAACGACAAACCAAGGGTCCTTGAGAAAGGACCCATCAATGAGCCAAAAGATGTCTAGACTAGCCCAAACTATTGAGATAGTCGAAAGCTAGTAGCCTACGCCCCGTCGATGGTGAGCGTGTGTCAAGACATAGCATAGGGAGCTTAAGCACCCAAAGTGCAGACTCTCAACCAAACAATGTCCAGCCATGATGACCCGTCGTTTGACAAATGGCCCGTTGATTGACCGGCGTAGATGAAGTCTGAATTTTCGCAGCATAATTGTTAAATTCATGGATGAATTGGTAAATTTTCCCCATGTCCAAATAAATTTTTCGGAGGTTTCCTAAGGATATTATAGGTATTTTATGCGGGTTTACAAGTACTAATTACGTATATAATTCACTATTCTAAAAATCAAAACCCAAATTCTCTAAGAAATTCTCTGGAACTCCATTGGAGCAAAAACTCAAGATAGAACTTGGATTGAAGATTGGTTGCTAATACTATATAAATTATTCATCAAGGTCGTGGTCTACAATAAATCAAGTTATGGTTCTTCATCCTTGAAACTCTATTCTTCAAGGAGCCAAACTTCATATTGATTTCTAAAGTCTTTCAAAGATGAACTTGTCCAATAATAATATCTATCAATGGTTTCTTGCATAAAATGTTTTGAATCATTATATATTGAATGAAATGATTATAATAAGATTATTTTAACCTAATTAATATATGAACTGATGTAATTTATGAACTAATGTTTTTTGACTACTTTTTGGCTGACTTGATTATGTATTAATGCTTATGAATTCTAGTGTAGGTTTCATTGCTATTGAATCATGTAAGAATTGTATTGGAATGATTTATAGGTTGTCGTGATAAATCTACATTCAATTGATTTAGATTCATTGAGTATAATGATCTTTGTATTGAATTGATTATCATTTTCATGGGTAAAGGCCTTTTGGTATTGTATTGGATGATTAAGATATGGATTGAAGTTGTGAGAATAGATTGGTGGTACACGAACCTATTTCTGTTTATATTTTTTAAATTAGGTCTTGAATTATGTTCTAATTTGTATGTTCCACTTTTGGTGTTGGCTTTACGTGTTATAATTGTGAATTATGTGGCCTTGTCAGCGTTACTTATGTATTATAATCATCATTGTCTTACCGGCACTACTTGATATATTATGATAGTTGGTGTCGGTTATTTATATTAAGTATGATCATATCCATCGAATTGTGATTAAGGTTAATGTATGTGTTCTCTAATTCATGTTGTTAGGTTATAATGTTAGACTATGACTATGTCATTTTGTGTGTAGTCTTATAGTTGATGCATGATTCTTCCTAATTGTCTATATGAGTCAGATGACTGTTATGCTAATGATCCTATAATAGTGTATGGGTGACCTAAAGTTGACTTGGTTGTTCTTATGTGCTACTTGAAAGATATGTTATATGTAAAATATGTGTGTATCTTATTTCGGTAAACTTGTGTCCCTTACTTGATAAATGTACATTGTGCATATGACTTCTTGACGTAGGATACTAAAGTCTCGTAGTCTTATATGTATGAATGACATGTGACCTTTAATGTTCCTAAGAAGGTCCTTTATGTGGATCCTTTAACCTAGTTGTAAGATTATGATATCCTTGAAGTTGAAAGTCGTAATGGTATCCTTCTTGTGTGAATGGTATATTTGTGGTTGGTTTGCTGGAACGACATGAAATAATCCTTAAGAAAATCATTAAGCTATTCTCTAGATAATTGAAAGGCAACCCTTGGGGAACTCTTTGGTTAGGTGAATGTGATTGGGTTATGAACTAGATATGGAACCTCTGCATGTTATCCTTTATGTGAAATACTCTATGAGAATAAAGGCTAGCACCGAATGAGTATGGTTGGGGAAGTATATCTAGTTAAGAAGAGGCTAGAGTATAAAAAACCCATCCTATTCCTTAACAATATACCTACAAGGGTTGTGTCCATGTTCTACCATTGGCAAGTAGAACACCCTCCATCAAAGTAGGTTACAACTTTGGATTCCATTCTTAGCTACCATGTTCTATGTCTATTATTGCCTATTCTCATCGTATGGGATACCGACTAGTGTTGGAGAAGTTCTATGAAGTTTAGTTTGGGGTATGGTACACTATCTTGACATTCCAAAATATTCTTTGAAGATGTTAGTGAGTGAGTCCCTATGTCTTCTCCAAGACCATTTCATGAATGTCCTTATATTTTGAATATCCCTTAAGTGAATTAGTGACGATAATGACTTAAGTTAGAAAGCATGTTAAATGAATAAGTAATTACCTAGAGTAATTTAAGGTTTATCTTGTTAAGGTGTGAAGGGGGCATAGGAATGGTCACTTCATGTATTACCTAGGTGATTCTTAAGGATGAAACCAAATAGGAAAGTTGGTTGATTAATTAGACATAATATAAATTTAGGATTTCATAAGTATTGTCTAGGTAATTTTGGAGAGGGTGTATGGACGTTCTCTTCTTGAATAACTTAACTAAGACATTTGATAACCTTTTGGAGGGAAATGTCATATTATATATATGTTGTAATATAATGTGACAATGATCTTATCCTAAATACTCTAAACGGTCTCTTAAGTGTGTGAGAAGGGATCGTATGGGCGGTCGCTTCATAATTCACTCAAGTGAACCTTATAATCACCTTTTGTAGGAGATTCTCATGTCACGTGTTTTAGTGTATTTTAAGTGTATTTATCTCATTATAGATAGTCTTCAGGATCATTTAGGTGTGCTTAGAGAGGGTGTATGGGAGGTCTAACTTTCTCTTACGTAAGTTAGTCATAGGATAACCTTTAGTAAGAGGATTGCATAATAGAAAGGGTTCAGTGTTATGTTGAAGAATTTCAATTTTTTTTAATAAATGATTGGCTACAAAGGGATTTTTTTTTAGTGAACGTGCTTGAACTAATTCACTGTAACATAGCATGGTTCACTGTATCATTTCTGTAAAAGTGATAAAATGCTTATGTGATATATTTTGAGTTTCTAAGATTTTAAATGTTGTTTAAATGCTTGTACTATGATGTTTTAATAAAAAGATCATATTTCCAATAAATGTCCGTTATCATTATTCTGATGCATTGTGTCATACTTAGTACATGTGTTTGTAATATTTTCATACTTTTATCTATCTCTAAAGTGATTCGCGGGTGAAGGGCATTTTAGGAGCAAAACTTGGATTATAGGATCTTTCAAGAAAGTTTGAAATATGTCCTCATTTGACTCGAGCACATAGCTGTCGTTTGAATTCTCATTTCAAAGCATTTTAATAGACTCAGTAGTACTATATTTTAATGTATGGATCGTGTCCAAGTATTCTTGTGTCATGGATTTGATTATAAGACTTAGTATTTCTTATGATTATTATAAAAAGATATTTTCATAGTCTATTTGAAAATTGTGAAATGTTTTAATTTCGAACTACTTTACATATATGCATATGCGATGAATGATACGAAAGGGCTTATATAAAAACTCAGACAGTTCAAGTATGTCGTTCCACTATCTAAGTATGCCCTAACATTTCGGGTATTCGTGCGAGTCGTGACAAACGTGGTATCAGAGTATAGGTTATGAAAGTGGTCTTAAGAATCAATAACTCTCATGAAGTCACGAATAGTAGAGTCTTGACAATCGGTGTAAGTAGCTACAAATCTATGGGAGAGAATCTATAGGTCGATAGAGTTTCCATTCTTTTCTACTACTATTTTGTCCGTAGATATTTAGAAGTTAAGAATATTCTTTTCTTATGGTTTTTCGTAGATTTATAGGAGTTGAATACTAGGAGGACACCGACTAGGAGAGTTGAGGAGAATGATGTGAATTAGGAGATCCCTCCTCAAGTTGAGCAACTTGAGCAAGCTTTTCAAGGTGCACAAGGGGCTAAAGGTGATCAACTCTTCATTGTGGGAGGAAGTAATGATGTTCCGGTGGTTCCCCCTGAAATGACTAATGAGGACATTAGAGAGGCTTTTTTTAATTTAGGCTGAGCCTTGACTACTCACATGAATAAGGGTATTTAGCCTGGAGTGAATGTTGTTGAGAGAAATATGATATCTATATCAAAAGATTTTGTGTGGATGAACCCTCCTATCTTTTTTGGATATAAGGTGGGAGAGGATCCCCAAGAGTTTCTAGATGGTGTGTATAAGGTGTTGAGTTCCATGGGGGTGACTTCAAGGGAGAAGGCAAATTTAGCTTCGTACCAATTGAGGGAGGTTGCTCAAATATTGTACACCTAATGGAAGGATAATAGGCTTGTCAAATCGGGTCCTATTTAGTGGAAGGAATTTAAAGAAGATTTCTTACGGAAGTACTTTCACCGTCATAGGAGTGAGGTGAAGGTAGAGGATTTTATCAATCTAAAACAAGGAAATATGAGTTTTGTGGAATACTCATTAAAATTCACTATGTGTTCAAGATATGCCCCTTCCATAGTGTATAACCCTAGGGATGAGATGAGTAGGTTTGTCACCGGGGTCGCTGACCTAGTGAAAGAAGAATGCGTACAGCCATGATCTATGATGATATGATATTATCTAGACTCATGGTTTATGCTCAATTAATTGAGTAGTCTAAGGTTGGTTGTATTGCTAGAAACTTGAAAAGAAGTGGTTCAAATGATCAATTCCAGCCTAGGTTGAAGAAGAAGGCATCAACTCATGATGAACCTAGGTGTGCTAAGGTTAAACTTGAGAAGGATAGTGGTTCTCAAGTTGGTAAGCGTAGATTTTCTTATGCAGTAAATATGGACACAAGGTGAGGGATTGTATTTCTGTTGCTTCTAGAGGAAGAGAGGTAATCAAGTTCCTCCCAATTATTCGGGTAATGATTCTCCAAAGAACGATCGTTTCTATGCACTCCCGTCTAGATGATCAAAGCCGGATGAGGATGATAATGATGATAGTAAGTTCTTGTATTTATCTCATTAGTGTTATGAGTTCCTTCTAAGTGGGGGAGTATGTTTAGTTGATTGGCTATATGCTCATAGAAGAATTTAGCATGTGGATGGTCGTTAGGAGTCTTGTTTGAATTGAATTTCATTGTTTTGTTGCGTTATGCATTTCATAATGTTATTATTATGTTGTAAAATATGTTTATATGGTTTTATCTTGCTTATTAGCATGTTACATCATCAATTACCTAAAAGTTGCATTTTTTAACATTGTTGCATAGTTCACTGTAAAGCTGCTAGTGTACAGTAATATTTTTGCAAACTTGACTAAATTATTCTTTAGTTGAAAATTGTTGTTATGTGTATATAATTTATGTATATGAGAGTGATGATTAATATAAAAGGAGTTCATGCTTTTTGAAATAAAGAATGTGAGTCTGATGGCATAATGACTGTAGGATTTCTTCTAGCTTCTTCTTGTGTTGTGAGTCTCTTAATTATGTGAAATTTATTATATTCTAGATGTGCGCATTTTGTAATGTGTAATGTGGTTTGATTATGACATGTTAGTTTAATCTCTACTCTTGGAAGTGTTCGCAGAGTGGCAAGTGTCATTCCAGGACGAATGTTGTCCAAGTGGGGGAGATTGGAATACCTGTGAAACGACTAAGGTGAAAGTAGAGACTAAAATGTTTTTCATGAGGTTCTATGTTCCTAAATTTTTTATAATGTGGTAATGCGGAAGTGTCTAAAGTGTTAGGTTAGTTGGAAGTCAAACGTCAAGGGACGACCAACACGTTCGACGACTAGTCACCTATAGGCCACATGCGTTTTTATGTGTTTATGTGTGTGTTTTATGTGTATATGAGGTCCTTCTATGAGTAATTATAGTTCTTATAGGCAGTGATTAAAGTTTCATAATGTTTGGAGGTCAAACATCCAAGAACGGTCCATGACATTTGAAAGGTTTTCCTTGAAATTATCTTGTATGTCTTAGTTTGTTTCGTCGGTTTTTATGTCTCTGTTTTTTATGAAATTCGTAATAGAGGTACTAAACTCGTATACAATCATATTTGAGTTTTAAAAGTATAGGAAAAAGTCCCCATGGAGTAACCAAGGGTCCTTGACGAAGGACCCATCATTGAGCAAAAGGCTATGTGGACCAGCCCAAACATCTGAGGCAATTGACGGATAGTTGGCTTATCGACGCCCCGCCGTTGGTGGGAGTGGGTCAAGACTTAGCCTGGGGATATTAAATGCAAGGGTGAATTGGTAAATTCACCCCACATCCAAATAAATTTTTGGGCAGTTTTGTAAGAGTATTCTAGGTATTTAAGTGGTTTTCTGAATTTTTATTACCTAGATGAATTCATTATTCTAAAATCAATTTCCAGATTCTCTAAGAAATTCTCTAGAACTCCATTGGAGCCAAAACTCAAGATACAGCGTAGATTGATGATTGGTTTATTGTTCTTCATCAATTCTTCATAAAATTCGTGGTCTAGTCTCCAATTCAACAAATTTCTTGAGGGCTTCAAACTCCAAGGTATGAATGTCTTTATCTATGGAGCTGTTTCCTCCACAGAGGTAAAAAATTCTCCAATTTTCATAGTAGAATCTCCAATTGAAGTTAGGTGTAGTTCCATGTTATAGATTCTTTTCAACATTGATCCAATTGATCGTTTTATTACTTATTATGCATGAACTGAAATAATTGCATCTTTTATGTTTATTTCCTATGAACCCATGTATAATCATGTTTTCGATGGTATGATGATATAATGTGGTCTTGAACAATGAAAGATGAATTTTTGAAGATATGCATGTCTTATCATTACGAAATTGATGTAAATGAATAAGAAGATGCTTTGAATTTTAAAATACTATGAAGCTTATGAATTATTAAAATATGGATGTGTTATGATTGTAATGCTTCTTGCTCAAGAAAGATTATAGATGAAGGTATCTACGTGTTCTAAGAAGCATTGCCAAATAAAATGAATGATATACAGACTTCTTCTCAATGCTCTTCGTGCTCTTTTCTTAAATTAGGTCTTGATCAGTATGTTATTTGGATATGCCATTATTTATTATCGGTCACAATTTCAAAACTATATCCATTAGTAATAGGATATCTTTTGCATAAGAGTGAATGATTATGGTCCTTAAACGCTATTATGAAAAGATCATGAATGGTTATAGGTTTTATCACGCATGGTCTACGAATCTATCTTAGTATAATACAAATGGAGACTACCATGTCTCTTAAAGATAAGACAAATTAAGCATAATAACTAATTTGTCGGATTTATTCTTAGTACCGAGAGTATATTGAGACAGAAGCTCTCCTGTAGTTGAGGTCGGGTATCCAGTAGCAATATCCTCATCCTATACATATGTTCCCTTATAGTACGTTGGTCTTAAAATACACATTAGCAAGTTGATCCACGTAAGCTAGAAATTCGGTCTTACCTTGGAAAGTAGGATACCCTTTTTCGATGTGAATTAAACACCGAATTATATGTTATAACTCACATGGTCTCCCTGTTGGTTACGACCACTTTCCACAATAATAATGAACTAAAGTTAATTCAAGTTGTATTTCACATATTTTCAAAGATGATACCTGCATTAACCATGATTACAATTTGTGTTTTCTAATTCTCTTATCTTGTGTTCTAACTTTGTCTTTTCATATAAAGAAAAGTCCTTTTATCATGTTTCATAACTTTTATGAATTTATATCATACTTGATGCATTTATGTACTACCATATACTGTTTCACATTGTTTCACTAATGTAGGGTCCGACGCTCCAATTTTGCATTTTTTTGGCTATGGATCACTTAGTAGATATGGAAGATTGATGAGTCCTCATTGCTCGGATGACCATGCATTTATTTTATATTGTTTTTCATTTCAGTCATGAACATGATGTATGGGTTACGTCCCCATTACTCATTATGTACTAGATAGTTTTGAGACTTTTTTGGACATCCATTTCGCCTTATAAGCTCTTTATATCTTTTAATTGTATTTTAAATACTCTACAATTTCTATTATATTTTATGGTGTATGATAAGTGTCATGTGTATGTTTTTTTTACGTTTTACACACCATGTTACAAATCGATTTCGACAAAAGGGTAGAAATGGGTCAAGTCGGAAGTAAAAAAGCCTAAAAAGTGTACCATGAAACCTTCCACGCAGCATAAATGGGCTGTGAAGGGGACCACGTTCTGTTAAGGGGCTTGTGGTGGATTTTTGAAACCTTCCATACGAATGCTTCATTTTTACTGACCCATACACGGGCTGTGAAGAGATATTTGGGTTATACAAGTGGTCGTGGAGGGGTTCTCCGCCTGGCAACTATTGAAGGGACACGAGCATCACAACAGCACGTGAAGCCCCACACAGACCATGAAGTCATTCATGAAGGGGTTTATTTGATTTAGAGTTTAAGGATCAACTTAAAACAATCATATATTTTAGCATAAAATGAATTAGGTGGCCTATGACATAGATAATTAATTATTTGATGTTTTTTCTAACGCCAAAGAGTTTGGCTAATTCCATGTTTGGAGTTAAAGGTTTTTCCAGAAATATTAAAGCCTTGTCAAGTAAGATTTCTTCATGACCCATCTTATTATGTTGTGCTTCTGATGACGACCCGTTTTGGGCTTCCAATGACCAAATTCTACAGTTTTAGGTCAGGGGCTGAAGGGTCTTTTCCTAATTATTTGTACTCAATAGTATGTCGCTTTTCCTTCTGTCCAAACACCTACATAATTATTTTTAACCCTTAAATCACGCAAAATCAATTTAGTCTCTTAGTCACAAAAGAAGATGAATCTCCTTCTCTCAAATATTTCTCTCTCTAGAAATTTAAGAAGAAAGTGAGGGTTTCAACATCAACCCTCCTAATCCTCCATTGCATCTATAATTTTTGCATCAAGGTATGATAGTTTTTGTCAATGAATTCCATTCCTCCATTGAGTTCCCAAATTTCTAATTTTGTAAAATTAAATTCCCCTTCAATTCTATTGATGAAGATCCAATCCTACCCCATACAATTAGAACATTAGATAGAGTGATGACATGATACAATAACATAATCAATGTAAAGATACCAGATTGTCGATCTCCTTTAATTAATCACGTCATACATTAGTTTACAATTGGGAAAAAAGGGGAAATCATGTGTCTTATTGGGGTTTTCTTCAAAACCTATGAGTACACCATAAACCTACCCATAATTTATCATGTCTAACCATAAACAATCATAATTGAACAATTGAAATATTTTCAGAATATGACCCATGATATTAAATAAAACTAAGTATTTGGGGATGTTTTAAAACACAATTTGAAAGGTCTCCTTGGAGAAATCTTTACAACGATGAAGGGCATCCACACCTATGTCAATTCCTTGAAGAATTGATGAATAAAAACTTCATTTTTGTGACCTAGATTTGAATTTTGACTTTGTTATTCAATGGAGGAACTATAGAGAGAAATATTGGATGGTAGATGGGTATTAGGTTATTTGATTTGAAAGTGACGTTCTTGAAGGAATTTAAAGTCTAAAAAGGTTATATACCTATTAGAAAAAGAATATAATAATAGAGACATGATCTTGGAAACAACTAAGGATCTTAAACGTTTTTAAATTTAAATTTGCTAACTTTCCTAACTTTCCTAACCCATTTTCCTCTCTTACCTCGCACAGGGCACTAGGTGACTCGCCAATTGCCCCCTTGGCTTGTCCAAATTTTAGGTAATCTCACTAAAAGGGGCAGATAGTTAGGCTATCAAGAGGACCAATGGGAGATGCACCAACCTTCTTGGTGAGCTAGGACTTAGCTCTCCCTTTGTTCTAGAATCTAGGTCAATCCGGAAGGCTACGAGGCAATCACAGACACAACAGAAACTTGCACAACCTTTTGGGCGATAAAGTATTCCTATCGCCAAAAGGTCCATTATAGAACAAGGATTTTTCCTTTTTATCTTGTTAGATTAGGCCCTTTCTTGAACTCTAGGTTTATATATCGCCCAAATAAGTTCTAAAGCAGTCTACACATCAACTTAATGTAACATTAACCCTCACGTCACGGCTCTACTTCAACATTCATTTTTCCTAGTCTTTACATCATTCACTAAGGAACATTCGTCCTCTCACATCCGGGGAGCACCTCCTAGTCGCGACCGGCGTCATCGTCATCTCAGAGGTCTATGACAAGACCTTAGCATTGTCATTACATGTTATCAGTTAAAAAATGTGCAAAAATTAAAAACTTTTACATATACTAAGTAATTTATACTTAGAACACTCACATAGAACCCTACATAGGATTTTCAAATAGTAACATTACACACATACATACGATAGTCTAAAAGTTGTCTCAAATACAAACCATTTAAAGTGAACCAATCTTTGACTTTGCAAATACAATGTCAATACACCATATATGCCTTAATACAGAATAATCCAAAAGATACAAGGAAATAAAGAGTATCTCTTCAAAACTACTCAAGTCTTCATAAGCTAGAATAACGAAAAGATAGCATCCCCGAACAGGAGGACCTACAAACACTTGGAGAAGGACAGTACGTTTGTAGGTATATAAATTAAAGCGTTAGTACGCCACATGTACTAAGTATGTGTATATGCACGCAAACATTTAAGAATATGCATGAAAAGGACCATTTCTTTAGGAAGCATGCTAAGTCATTTGAAAACCTTTAATGCACAAACAAGAGGGCATATAAAATATAAGGATCACAACAAAATAAAGAATGATTATAACCATAGATATATCGTCAGAAAGTCATATTAAAATTTTATGTTCATTAGATCATTTAAACATAACATACAAAACACTTACAAATAATCCGATCACAAGCTTACAAGTGCAATGATCATGTGAACCCCATAACCCCACATATTCAACTAAACATGATAGGACACCGTAATTAATGCTTTGCTTCATACATCTTACTTGTAAGTAGTCATCATCACGTATAGTAACATAGACCATTTCATGTTCATTAACATACTCAGCATCCTATAAGAGCAACAATCTCGTAGGTCTTTCCTTATATTCAACTTGTGCAATGTCTAGGTAGAGTCCCGTACCCCTACCTATACTAAGAAGATTCCTTAAGTCATCATAGTAAAAGTCCTTTAATTGTCTTTCATTTTACTTGAGGGAACAATCTCCATAATCGACATTACACCACGTGAGTTAAACATCGAATCTGGTGTCATGAAACCCCACACCTAATAATGGTGGTCTACATTCCAAGGTAGAACAAAAACATGAACATAACATTCTTGGTTGATCCACGAACAAGTATTCTTATAGAGGCAACATAGTTCAAGACTTGGGAGACATATTAGAGACCCATAATTAAGATTACATGGGAGCCTCTATCTCATGAGAGTCATTGTGAACCTACCTTCAAACTAGGGAAGGGACACCTCTATTATCTAGTTCATCGGTGCTAAGCTAATGTCCCTTTTTGAATAACCATTAAGTCATCATTTATCATAAAACTTTTCATAGGCCATAGGATATTAAACCGTTGTATAAACATTATCATAAGCTCTTTAATATTAGCCGAGAATTTCCTTTTATCAGAACCTTTCATTAGTGAGATTAACATAACATAACCATATTGTGTAAGGAATAAAAATTAAACATCATCATCTTGCATTATCATATCTTTACCATTACCCAAAGTTTAACATATTCATAGGCCAACATATATTCATAGCATCATCATACATACTTTAATTTCATAGAAAATCAAATCATGACTTTAGAAGACTTACCGATTGCTTCAAAAAATCTTCACCAAGAACTTATGTTCAGTATACATCAATAATACAACAACAAGTGAAATACTCTATAAATATTTAATACCAATCCTTCAAGTCATATACAAGACTAATAAGTATAAGGGAAAAGGATTATTAAGGATTTCATTCAAGCAATAGGTCCGATCCCCACGTTTTCATGTATTCACTTGATAAATATAACACAATCAAAACCATAATGAACTTGCTTCATACGAAAATCACACATAACAACCCAATAACCCAAATTACATTTTTGATTAACCAATAACCCATATTACATACTTAATTAACCATGGAAAAATGTTATTTTTCATCATTACTCATAAAACTTGAGTTAGGAAGAAAACCCACTTTGTAGAACAAAAACCCTCGAAGTTGAATTCTTGAAAATCATCTTTGACAGAACCTCTTGGGGAAATGAATCCCAAGACTGTATAACCCATATCTTATTAACCATAATTCCACGAATTTCAATGAAAATTGTGAAGTCTTTGTCTTCTTCCTTAAGCTTTTCTTGTTCTTCAACGGTGGTTGAATAGAGAGTTTTTTTAGAGAGATCAGAGGGATTTGTTAAATTCCGCTTTGGAGTGCGTGTAAATTGTTTAAAACAGACCTAAAACCATTGTTAACTCTTTTCCTAAAATACGAAAAACACCCCTCACTTAAATGGGTCTCTTAGTGAACTTACACTGACTTAAAACGACGCGGACGAATCTGGCAAGTCGCTACGCATCGCGGGGGCAATTTCATAGTTATTTTTGAAAATTCGAGTTGAGGCAGAGAGACTCTTAGAGGCTTCGTATCTTGAGGGAACTTTTGGGCCCCCGCATATTGGCTGCACGTCAAGCACCAACTCTCACTTCCTGGCTACGCATAGGCTGCTTAGGCAGCCTGCTCGCCCATATTCGGGTCCTCCTCAACGACCCTTCCAGTGGTCCTTGGGTGTCGTTATAGGATGTTTGGTCCTTTTGTACTATATTTTACCTATTTAAAATCGTTTTACATGTTTTGGAATTCATTTGACATTCCAAACCTTCACTAAAACATAGGGATGTCTACTAGTTAAATTTAGCTAGTTTTTGGACGTTAAGGTCTTTCTTTGTCGTTTTGGATCAAAACATTTATAATTAAATTTAATACATTAATATAGGTCTGGAAACATTATTTTACTCATTATTTAATAAGATAGACTCTAGTCTAATTCATGGAACTTCACGAGTGTTACACTATCCCCCTCCCCTTTAGGAAAATTAGTCCCTACATGACACTAAAATCTTTTGGAGGGTAAGGATAGACTCAAAACTAGCAGCCAAGCTAAAAAAAACATATAATAATGATAAGTCACAACTCATAGGAGTAATACACAACTCCTTTCAACACATACCACAACCTAACATAGAACAACTCAATTCATGATGCACAACATATAAGAACTCAAAATTTCATAACACAAACGAGGTACTACCTTCTCAACACCAACATGAGTTCATAAATACATCAAAGAGTTACCATGCTGTCATTCTTCTCAAGACAAAAATAAAACATCAAAATTTCTAGAAGACAATATGCATACCTAATTCACATAGGTGCAAAAATAGAGTATGAAGGCATTTTATTAAAATTCGATGTGGTACGGATTTTATCAAAGCATGTATATTAAAAAAACAAGTCAATTTCATATTATTGACTATTTGCCTTATTAAGCAGAATGTATAACCTCAAGGAGTAAAAAGATGAGGGTAGTGGGACTTCATGTCGGCTTTGGCCTCCCATGTTGCACCCTCAACAAGATGGTTCCTCCATAGGAATTTTACGGAGTAAACATCCTTGTTTCTAAGCTCCACGACTTGGCAATCTACAATCTCAATCGGAACCTCTTCATAGGAGAGGTTGTCATTCACCCCTAAAACCTGAATAGGCAGAATAGAAAGCAGGTCGCCTAGAAACATGAAACACCCGCATGAATCGAAGCTTGTTCACTAGGTAGTTTAGCTCATAAGAAACTTCCCCAACCCTTTGTAAGATCTCAGAAGGACCAACATATCGGGGACTTAACCACCCCTTCTTACGGATCTCATCACCCCTTTCATAGGTGAAATATTCAAATAAACATGATCACCTATTTCAAACTCATGATCTCTTCTCTGATTATTGGTATAAGACTTTTTCTGACTATAGGTTGTCATTAATCTACCTGTTATGATTCAAACATTCTCTATAGCCTCATAGATAATCTTAGGACCAAGGATTGAGGACTAACCAACCTCAAACCATAAAACCATAGACCTACACCTTCTACCATAAAGAACTTCAAAAGGTTCCATTGAGATGCTTGAATGGTAGCTATTGTTGGAGGAGAACATAATCAATGTTAGGTGATAATCTTAGCTTCTCTTCAAATTGATAACACAGGCTCTTATCATATCTTCAAGGGTCTGAATTGTACGTTCCATTTGACCATCTTTATGATGATGAAAAGTAGTGCTAAGTTTCACTTTAATACCTAAACCATTTTAAAAAGCTTTCCAAAACAGGAAAAGAATCGGGCAATTCTATCAAATATATTGTACAATGAAATCACATGAAGTTTTACAATCTCGTTAATGTAGATCATTGCATATTCTTCGGCCGTATATGTAGACTTATTGGGGATAAAATGGGAAGATTTGGTCAACCTATCCACAATAACCCATATTGAATCATTTTTCCACCGAGTTTGAGGCAACCCAACAACAAAGTCCATATTGATGGCCTCCCACATCAAAGTACGAACATCAATGATTTTTGTTAAACCACCCTGTTATAGATGCTCTGCTCTCAATTCTAGGAAATTTAGACACATACCAACGAACTCTGCGATGTCCCTTTTTAAACAATCCCCCAATAGACTTTTCTATGGTCATGATACATTTTTTTTGGCACGCGGATGTATAGAATCACGGGACCCATTGTCTTCATATAGAATTCAATTCCTTAAATCAACAACATCTAGTAAAGATATTCTCCCCTGATACATAAGAACAACATCGCCCCATAGGAGAATGACGCATTGATCTTACCAAGTACCAATTCCTTCTACTCCATTATTAGAGGATCAAGATGTTTCTTAGACTTCACCTAAACTACTAATGATGAATAGGAGTTATGATGGACCATGAAACCACCATTTTGAGAATCTTCTAACCGCATGCCTAAAAGAGCAAACCTATGAACATCTTTCACAAGTTTTTTCTTCTGTTCTTCCACATAAGACACACTACGCTCAATCATACGACTGAAATCATCGGCAACCACATTGGCCTTGTCTGGGTAGTAAAGGACACTCACGTCGTAGTCTTTTTAAAGTTCAAAGCATCTTATCTATCAGAGATTAAACTTTTTTTGTGTCAACACATATTGACGACGTTAAATATCCGTAAACATCTCAACAGGCACACTATAAAAGTACTATCTCCATATTTTCAATTCAAGAACTACAGATACTAACTTTAGGTCAGGAGTTGGTTAATTCTCCCCATGAACATTGAGTTGCCTATTGGCATAAGCTATAGTTTTTCATGATGCATGAGGACATATCTCAAGCCCATTCGAGAAGTGTCACTATACACTACAAATCCTTCATTACCCTTTCGTAAAGTTAACAGTGAAATGCATGTAAGCTTATCTTTAAACTATTGAAAACCTTTTTCACAAGATTACGACAACTCAATTTTCACCTTCTTTTGGATCCGCACTGTCAAACGAGATAAATCGATGAAAATCCATCAACAAACCTTCTATAGCACCCAGTTGAACCCAAGAAACTTCTTATGTCGGTGGAAGTCAAAGGTCTACGCCAATTTTTGACCGCATCCGTCTTCTTCGAATAAACATCTACACTCTCACAAGAGATAACATGGCAAAGAAAAGCAACCGACGTCAACTAAAATTCGCAGTTGCTAATTTTAACATAAAGTTGGTGTTCCTAGAGGACTTGCAAGGACAACCTCAAGTGACTCTCATGCTCATTTTCGTTCTTGGAGTATATAAAAGTATCATCAATGAATAGAATCACAAATGAGTCGAGGTAATCTCAGAAAAAATCTATTATTTTGGTCCATAAACGCCACCGATGCATTTGTTAACCAAAAATAAATCACAAAGGAATTCACAGAGACCATATCTAGTTTGGTAAGTGTTTTTGGGAACATCTTCACCTCTCACCATAAGATGGTGATATGATGACATTAATTCAATCTTGGAAAAGTATCTATCACCTTGTATTTTATATAATAGATCCTCAATCCGAGGGAGAGGATACTTGTTATTTATGGTGACCTTATTGTAACGCCCTAAAACAAACAAAGGTGACCTAGATCTTCGTGATGGTTTGGTGAGTTCTTTTTCAGTTAAAATGGATGACGTTAGTTTTATTTGTTAGTCGGTTAAGTTTTTTTTAGTTTTGAGGTTAAACGACCAAGAACAACCATGACATTCACAAATTGTGCATTAGAAAGTTGTTGTGTGTCTTCATGTGTTTGAGTGAGTTTACCGCGTTTGTTTTAACCAAAATTGATGTGGGATGTTCCTATGACATTAAAGACTATGTTTTGGGGTTTAACATACGGGTAGGACCCCACATAGGACCCACGAGAGGTCCTATAAAAGGACCCAAGACGTATCGTTCAAGCTGCCAAAGCTAGGCAATTAACGCTCACAGTCTATTGTCTATAGACTTCACGATGGCCCGTCATTTTGGGGTGTTTTCCCATACTTAGTACGAGCCTATATCCCCATGAAACATCCTTTAAGCCATCGACACCCTAAATGAACGGGCCGTCGATCAAACAACGACCAGTAGCTTGGGGTCGTCGATTAGCACATGCAAAAGTTGTTGGACGTCTACTGCAAGCTTGACAAGCTTTCTGTAAATTCACCCCAAGTATTTTAGGGACCTAGGATGATATTTTTATGGTTTTTAAGTTATATTAGATTAATTTAATGTCCCAAACCTAGAGAAGATCCCTCACTTGAATATTCAAACTCTCCTCTAGAAACAAACTCTCTCAAAGTCACCATTGGAGCTAAGACCCAAGGAGAGAAAGGAGGGATGATTCTCTTAATCAAAATCATTTGGTTTTCTTATATTTGAGGTATGGTATCCATCCTTGAGCCCTGTTACATTCATGGAGTCACTTCCAAACGATTTTAAAAGGTTTTTCAAACTGTACTTTCTTCTATTTTTGATTCTAAGCATGGTTCTTCTTGTAAAAGTGTTTAATTATTCGAATGTTTTTCTTTTAGTATTAATTGATGATTTTAATTTCAAAACCCTAATGAACTCATGTTTATGCATACTTCAAACGTTTAGCTTAAGAAAGTGGTAAAATGAACATGTTTAGGTAGGTTATGAACTTTGGTTTTCTTGTGTTTATTATTATGATGTAGGTACTACCTTAAGGGATAATGATGAAATATTGTAAAATTTATTATAGTTTGTGATGGATTTTTTAAATGGTGAATTACATGTATTGTATAATTCTTATTATATATTACTCTTGAGCGGTATGGTCCACCTTTTTGGAGACGTTGTTTACGTGATGCATTTGGATATATCTGGTGTATATTATGAGTATGTATTTGAAGGCCTAATATGTTAAATTAGGGATAATGAATATGGTTCTTTTATTTTGTATTGTGGAGCTTGAGTTACATGTTGTGCGTTTATTAGTCCTAGATGAAGTATATATTTATGTGAAACATGTAAAGTATATTATTTGTTTAATCAAGGTCTGAAGCATGTATAGAAGTTAATATAAAGTAAATGATACTTTTATGCAAGGTGTGATCACATGTGCACACACACACTTGAATGAATTTATGAAGCTAAGTTAAGTAATAAAGGGAGTTTCAGGGTGAACACTCTTTGTGAGTTGAGATGAAGTGTTTAGTAGAAACCCCACTATATATTAAGATCTTTCTAAGATAGGTCGGAGGATGAATGATCTTAGTGAGCTTATATATGGTGTTCAATAGTTATCCTCAACCTATAGGATATAACGTTTAGAAACCGTTGGGGGTTATGCCTAGCACCGAGATGATATGAAGAAGGGGTGGTTACACTTGATGTGTTAGATGTTGTATTCCAGTGTACCTCTAGAGATGAATAATCCTCATTAGTAGAGAATCAATTACTTAGTATCAATCTTCTTATCCCTTAACTATGCGCCAACATAGGTATAGCTATTGGGAAAGCCATGTAAAATCTAAGAGAATGACCTTACTCTAGGAAAGTGCGGATCCCTCATCCAATAGGGGTTAATATCGGGATTGCATGCCTAGATCTCATGGTCTATATCTGTTAAGCATATCCCACAAAAGTAATGAAAATGCTAAGTCTCCTAAAAGAGTGTACTACATAGTATAGATAGTGGAACGGGACCCTACTTATCCATTACACTAGGTAGGCATTCCGAAAGGGGAGTCTTGGAGAGACTTCTGTTAATTGAATGAACTAAGTCTCGTAAAAGAACGTTTTACTTAGAGTAGGTAGTGAAATGTGACTCTATCTATCCATTGCACTACATAGACCTTCAGAAAGGGGAGTCTTGGTTCCAAGCCTTCTAAAAGAGTGTCGTACTTAGGGTAGGTGGTTGTATGGGAGGCCATCTACTAATTGCACTAAGTAGGCATTTCGAAAGGGAAATCTTGATGGGTTGGTTGGGTTTTATTCTAATGTCTTGTCATTGATTGGGGGCTTGTTCTCCCGAAGTTAGTAAACTAAAAAAGTGTAGTATTGAGGATCGCTTTGGTGTGTATTGAAAGGGGCATATGAGCACTTCCTTCATGGCTTACCTTTGTGAGTCTTAGGATAATCCTTAGATAGGGACACTCCTAAGGAAATGAGTTCACCTTCTCTTTGCTTGGCCTTGGGAGTTCACTCCTTCAGAATAGATATAGTTCACTAATTTGGAGTCAAAGGAGTTTACTGTAACATTTTAAAAGTTTACTGTAAAGTGGCTTCTTTTGCTAAAATTATGGAAATTCTTCACTGAGTGTTAAATGATGTTTATTATGTTGTTTTTTTTATAAAATCATGAATTCATTAATTATTCAACATGAAAACTTATTTTAATAAAATGTCCCTTTTTTGCACGTTTTAACATATGCCATACTTAGTACATTAGTTTTACTAACCCCATACTTTCCCATATTCTATAGGTATAGGTTGGAGGATTTTAAAAGATTTGAAGGAGAAACTTGGGAAATATACTCTCTCAAGATTTGGTATATCCTCATATATTCGAGAACACAGTCTATGTTTTCTTAGTTTTTATATTATGACTTATTTTTATTTTTCTTTCAATGTAAAGGGTCGTGTCCTATGATATGATCTTGTGTCTTTATGTGGACTTGTGAGGATGATATTATGTAAATATTTATGAAAGACTAGATTTTTATTAAATGTCGCGAAATGATTTAAATTCAGCACGACTTTTCATTTCTAATGTAATTAATGAAAGTTAAAGGGCTTTTGCAAGACCCCAGAGGGTCAAGTACAACGGGTCATGACCCAAGGGTTTTACCTAAAACCTAGGGAGTACATTCGGGTCGTGACACATATTGAGTTGCCGATAATCAATGCACATTCGTAGGGATCCATCCTTCTTCTTCACAAACATGATAGGAGCACTTCATGGAGAAATACTAGATTGAATGAAACCCTTGTCTAGTAAATCTTTGATTTGGAGCTTCAATTCATTCAATTTAGTCGGAACTATCCGGTGTGGACTAATTAAAATGGGGTTCCTATCCGGTAATTATTGAATGCCAGAATGAATTTCCCTTTTGGGAGGAACTCCAAAAAGGTCATCAGGAAAAGCCGTTGGAAATTCCCTTACTATGTAGACCGACTCAATAGAAGTAGTTTCACATTCTAGATCTTTAACCCTCACTATATAGTATAGACAACCATTGGCTATCATCTTATAAACCTTCAAGCAAGAAATGATTTGATTCCTTGGGATAGAATTTCCCCCCTTCCACACTTTTATGAGTTTATTTTTAAATAGAAACTTCACACAGTGTATGGAAGCAAAACAAGCATGAAGATAATCCATACACAAAATGATATCAAAATCAAACATGTAAAGTTCAACCAAATCAAGAACATTAACTCTATTGGGCAGTATTACTTGACATTTCCTATAAACTGTTTATGCAACAACAAAGTCACCCATTGGGGAACAAACAAAAAAGGGTTCAATCAAAACATCAGGAAGTACATCAAACTTCCTACCTACAAAAGGTGTAATAAAAGAAAGGGTAACACCTGGATAAAGCCAAGCATAAACATTAACAGAGTAAACTTGTAACATACAAATTATAGTGTCGTGAGAGTTCTCTAGTTCAACCCTAGACTTGAGTGCATAAAACCATTTCTTTTTGGAGATTCAGATCTAAGATCGCTTGATTGATCTTTGTTGTTTCCATTTACTTGACTTTTGACATCAGGACAATCTTTCACCACATGACCAGCTTTGCCATGACTATAGCAACTATTAGATCCAACAAAGCATTCACACACTTTATTCTTACAACACATACCACACGTTGGTCTTTCTCTTTGTGGATCAACATTTCTCCCCTTTTGAGGTTTAGAGTTATACACCGTATCATTGATAATATTTGAGAAATTTTGAGGAACCTTATTTGAAAACCTCTTCTTGAACTTAGGCTTGTCTTGGATGTCTAGCTTATTTTTATAAGAACCACTTTCAAAAGACCTTGCCTTCTTAGATTTAATATTCCTCCTTCTTAGACGACTCTCTTCTTCTTGTTGTGCATGAACCATCAACCTAGTAAGATCCATATTTTCATAAAGCATGTCTGCACGACATTCTTCTTCAAGATCTTTGGACACACCGGTAACATAACGACTCATTTCATTCTTATCATTTGAATCCAAAGATGAAGCATAGTTGAACAACTTAATGAACTTTAAGAAGTATTCCTTAACATTCATACTTCCTTGACGAAGGTTGATGAACTCCTCTACCTTAACTTCCCTTTGCTCCCTTTTGAAAAATCTTTAAATAAAGGCCATTTTGAATATCTCCCAAGTCAGGGGACCATCTCTCAAAGCCGTACGATCCTTCCACTGATTGTACCATGTAAGAGCCACATCCTTGAGATAATAGGTTGCAAACTCACCCTTTTCACTAGTACTCACCCCATAGCAAACAAAATTTAATATAAATTATCAAGGAAGTCTTAGGGGTCTTCATCAACATTGGATCCAAAGAACATAAGAGGACTCAATCTCAAAAAATCTCTCAAATGGGTAACAATAGAACTAGCATGTTGGTTCCCTCGAGGTGCAACCTCTATGTTAGCTTGTGACACAATATCATGAGTTTGAGTGATGATGGATTGGGCCTTTTGAATAAGGGATGCACTCACCTCACCATCCATCATGGATGGAGGATCGATAGGAACTTGATCATGCGCAACAACTATTTATTTTGGAGAAACTTTATTCCTTGGCGAGTAGCTCCTTCATTTGCAATCTATTTTCCCACTCTTCTCGCGTTTGTCCTTCTTGTGTTCATCTCCTATAACAACAAGAAAGGGATTAGATGTTAAAAGACACATATTGTCAAAACTCTAGAGGCACGACATAGGATTACTAAAAAAAGAGAATTTTCCTAATTATCACATAACATCTACTAAGTATGTGGTGCGCTTCACAACTATAAAAGTGAATTGTGGCACTCTTCACAACCATGAACAAAACACTATATAATGTGGTTTACTGAGACATCGACCCTAGATTATTTATCTTATGGCTTTATACCAAGTTTGTCACATCCGGGGAGCACCCCCGAGTGGCGACCGGCGTAGTTGTCCTACCAGAGGACTCAGACTATCATTTAACATTTTTAAATGCGGAAAAATTAAAAAGTTTACACTTAAACCTCCCACATAGAAATTTACTTAGGCTTTTTTATAGCAACATGATAAACATTGATACAAAAGTCTAAAATGGCTCACATAAAAACCTTCTAAAAAGTACAAATGTTGGACTTAGCCAATATAATGTCAATACGCCACATAGGACTTACTACAATAGAATCCAAATGATAAAACGAAATAAATATTATCTCTTAAAAACTTCTAAACACTTCAAAAGATAGAAAACGTGAAGATAGCATCCCCGAACATGATGACCTAAGAACATTTGGAGAAACAATTCCAAACTTCTTCAAATAACATTCTTAATCTTCCATGGCGAGACACTACATTTGTAGTTATATAATGCAAGGGGTAAGTACGCGACATGTACTAAGTATGGGTATATGCACATATACAATTAAGGACATGCATGAAAAGGACCATTTCATTAAATAGCATGCTAAGTCATTTGAAAACCTTTAATGCATATACAAGAGAGAATATAGAATATAAAGATCATAACAACATAAAGCATGATCATTACCAAAGACGAATAATTATAAATTCATAATAACATTTCATGCTCATTAGATAATATAAACATAACATACAAAACACTTACCAATAATCTCATCCCAAGCATACAAGTGTACTGTTCATGTAAAGCCCCATAACCTAAAATAATCATTTAAACAACATAGGAGACAATAAGTAATGCTTTGCTTCATACATCTTACATCATAAGTAGTAATCATCACATATACCAATATAGACAATTTCATGTTCATTAACATAGTCAACATCATATATTATAAGCATTATACGTTTCATTTTCATATTTCATGAGAACAATATCCTAGGATTTCCCTTAGAGTCAACTTGTGCAATTTCTACGTAGATTCCCATACCCCTACCTATACTAAGTGGAATCCTTAAGTCATCCTAGTCAATGACCAGTTACATGTCATTCATTTTACTTGAGGTAACAATCGCCTTTACTGTCATTAGACCATGTGAACTAAACATAGAATCTGGTGTCATGAAATGTCACGACCCAAAACCGGGGCCGCGACTGGCACCCACAATTTCCCTCCTATGTGAGCGAACCAACCAATCTAACCCTTATCATTTTAACATATATCAACAGAAAATAATGCGGAAGACTTAAACTCATTAAATAA
>NC_028643.1:41103955-41165371 GCF_001406875.1 Solanum pennellii | reverse complement strand
GATTACAGAGAGTCGATTTTCAGTACCCAATTTCAGAAGTCTAAGTGTTCTGGAACGAGACACCTGCGACGGTCCGTCGTGCCCACGACGGTCCGTCCTGCAGGTCCGTCGCCAAGTTCAGAGAGTCTATTTCAGTACCCAAATTTCAGAATTTCTAAGTATGCTGAAACGAGACATCTGTGACGGGCCGTCGTGCCTATGACGGTCCGTCGTGATGTCCGTAATCTTAGCCAGTTTTTCCAGAAATAAATCTGCTGCTCAAAACGACTAAACAGGTCGTTACATGAAACCAACAAATAAAAAGGTGCTCTACTTCCCAAGGTAGAAATAAAACATGACTATAATATTCTAGGTTGATTCACTAGCTAGTATTCCTATGGAGGAAATATAGTTCAAGAACTAGGCGATGTATTTGTAATACCTTTAAATTGACTTAGGTGAAACTCGAGTCTATCATGGTTTTCATGAGGATATAGGGTCCTAAAAAGGTTTATAATAATGTAATGAGGCAGAGTCTAAAATATTACGTGCATTGGAAGTCAAACGTCAAGGGACGACCAAGACGATCGACGACTAGTCACCTATGTGCCTCATGTGTGTTTTATATAGTTATGAGTGTGTTATGATCTTATGAGATCTTAATATGAGTTATTATAGTTTTTTATGATGTGTGTCAAGTTTCATGATGTTCTGACGTCAAACATCCGAGAACGTCCATCATGTTCGGAAGTTTTGCCTTGAAATGACCTTGTGTGTCTTGGCATGTTTTTTCAAGTTTTATGTGTTCGTTTTTAATGAAATGATGTGGAAGGACCCATCCTTTATTCAAAAACTATCAAGACCGGCCACAATTGACTGAGGCAATCGACTCCCAGTGGGCTTGTCGACACCCCATCGTTGGTGTCCGTTGGTAAGGAATTATGCGTGGGCATGATTGAAATTCAAGGGCCAATCTCTGACTCAAACCACTGAGAAACAGGATGGTCCGTTGGTGGGGAAAGTGTCCATTGATGGACCAGTTGTCGATGGGCCTACAATTTTATCGGTTTATTGTTAAATTGAAGGGTGAATCAGTAAATTAACACAACGTCCAAATAAGGGTTTAGGAGGTTACATATGGGTACTTAGGTATTTTAGGTGGATATATAAGTTCTAAATACCCAGATGAATTCATTTTTACAAATCAAAACCCCAAAATCATTAACAAATTCTCTAGAACTCCATTGAAGCCAAAAATCAAGGAAGAGCTTGGATTGAAGATTTTAGTGGTAATTATTCATCAATCTCTTGGATTAAAATCATTGAAATATGGATTTTTGATCTTTGAAACTCTATTCATCAAGGAGCCAAATATTCAAACAGATTTCTAATGTTTTCTAAAGTTGAACTTGTCCAATTTTATGATCTATCCATGGGTTCTTGCATTAAAGGTATTAAATCATTATATATGGATTTAATATTTGTTAATTAGGGGATTTTAACTCAATTAACATATGAACCCATGTATTTAATGAAGCCTAGTTTTTTACTACTTGATGGTTGACTTGATATTGTCTTAATGCTTATGAATTCTAGTATAGTTTTCATTGGGCTATTGAATGAGGTAATAATTTTATTCAATTGACGTATAGTCTGTCTTCAATTGATAAATCTATTCTGTATTGACTTATATTTATTGAGTATTATAATATTTGTATTGAATGATTATTATGGTCATTGGTAAGGGCTTTTCGGTATTGAATTAGATGATTTAGTTATGGATTAAAGTAATGAGAATGGATTGGTGGTATGTTTCCCTAATTGTTTTTATTTTATGCAGTGTAGAACTTTAATTATGTTGTGATTGGTGTGGTCCAATTATGTTGGCGGTGTTATGTGCCTTACTTATGAATGATGTGGCCTCGTCGGCGTTACTTTTTTATTATGATTATCATGGTCTTGTCGGCAACTACTTGATGTATTCTGATGATTTGTGTAGTTGATTATGTTATGTATGATCATATATATCTACAAGTGCTACAAGTGATTAAGCCGAATGCGTATGTTCTTCTATTGTTGTTAGGTGATCACGTTAGATTATGACTATGTCCTTATGTGTGTAGTCTTAGAGTTGATGCATGGTTATTCCTACTTGACTGTATGTGTATATGATAGTTATACTGATGATATTATAGTAATATATATGGCGACTTAAATATGATAATGGTTATTCCTATGTCCTTATAGAATGATATATGTGATAAAGTGAAGTATGTGTATGTCTTGTTTGGTGGAGTTGTGTCCCTTACTTGACACATCTATGAATGTGAATATGAGATACGTTATCTTAGGATCCTTAATCCTCTGAGTCTTTTATGTATGAATTACATGATACCTTGAATGATGCTAAGAAGATCCTTTATGTGAACCCTTAAACCTAGTAGTAAGGTTATGAACCTTGAGGTCGAAAGACGTGTTGGTATCCTTCTTGTATAAATGATGGACTTATGGTTGGTTGGATGGAAAAACATGAAATCATCCTTAGGAAAGTCATTGAGCTATGCCTTCGCCATTAAAAGGCAGCCCTAGGGAACCTCTTTGGTAGGGTGAATGTGATTTGTTTATGAACTAGATATGGAACCTCTTCGTATGATCCTTTAATGTAAATTATTCTATTAGAAAAAAGGCTAGAACCGAGTGAGTATGGTAAGGGAAGTATCTCTAGTTAATAATGAGGATAGAGTACAAAGAAACCTTCCATATTTCTTAACCATGTTCCTACACAGGATGTGTTCATGTTCTACCATTGGCAAGTAGAACAATGTCAACAAGAGTAGGTTACAACTCCTGATTCCATGCTTTACTTCTATGTTCTATGTCAGTTATTCCCTATTCTAATCATATGGGATACCTACTAGTATTGGAGAACTTCTATGAAGTTTAGGTTGTGGTACGAGACCCTATCTAGACATTGCACATTAGGCTTTGAAGATGTTAGTGAGAGTCCCTAGGTCTTCTCCAACACCATTATTTTAATGTACTTATGTGATATATGGGTCTTGAATGAACTAATGAATCTAATGACTTACGTTGAAAAGCATATTAAATGAATAAGTACTTATAGAGAGAAGTTTAAGTTGTCTAGTTAAGGTGTGAAGGGGGCATAGGAATGATCACTTCAAAGCTTACCTAGATAAGTCTTAAGAATTAATATAGTTAGTAAAGTTTGTTGATTAATAAACATGATCCAATCTTAGGTAGTCATAAGGATTGTTTAGGTTATCTTTAAGATGTCAACTATGGACATTCTCGTCTGTACTTACTTGTGTTAATATTTTGATAATCTTTGTGAGGAGAATTTCATATTATATGTATGTTGTTATATGAAGTGAGAATGATCTTATCCTAGAGAAGATAAAGGATATCTTAAATGTGTGTGAAGGGATTGTATGGGCGGTCGCTTCACAACTCACTCAAGTGAACCTTAGATTCACCTTTGGTAAGAGGATGTCATGTTTATGTGTTTGGTTTATTGTAAATGTGTTTATATCATTATTGGTGCTCTTAAGATCATTTAGGTGTACCTAGAGAGGGTGTATGTGCGGTCTCGGTTTGTCTTACTTAAGTGGGTCTTATGATAACTTTTAGTGGGGGAAATACATGCTAAAATGTGTCAAATGTGAGGTGGAGGAACTTCACAGTAATAGTGAAGAAATTCAATCTAACAGTGAATTATCTTACTATACCATTTTATTAAAAAAATATGGTAAATCGGTTAAAGGTTATATTATGTGTTTCTAATGTGTTAAATGTTTTTCTTATCCTTATACTCTGATAATTTAATAAAAAAAAACATATTTACATTAAATAACCATTTTAATGATTTTTGTACATTATGTAATACTTAGTAATAGTATTTGTTCTAAATCAATGGTTTTATCTATCTCTAAAGATATTCATAGATGAAGGTGCTTATGAGATCTAAGCTTAGGTTATATGATCTTTCAAGAAAGTTGAAGTATGTCTTAATTTTACTCGAGGTCCTAGATGTATTTGGTTTCTTTATTTGATGTATTGTAATAGACTTAGTAGTTCTATATTTCTATTGTGTGGTCTGTGTCCCAAAGTGTATTTTGAGTTTAAGATTTAAAGAAGAGAGACTTAGTACTTCCTCTGAAAACTATATGAAAGAGTTTTTGAAAGACTATTTTAATGTTGCGTAATATTTTAATTTTGCACTACTTTTCATATATGTATATGCGACGAATGATAAGAAAGGGATCTACCAGAGCTCCGCGAAGTCAAGTATGTTGTGTTATGACTCGAGATTGGCCTTGATTCTAAGGTGTTCTCTTGGGTTTTGACAAACGTGATATTAGAGTATAGGTTGTGAAAGGGGTCTTAACAATCCAAAAGTCTCATCAAGTCACGTCTAGTAGATTCTTGACCACAAGTGTGGGTCGCGGCACATCTATAGGAGAGATTCTATGTTCCCTTCTTTTCTACTCTTATGACATCTCGTAGAGTAAAAATTATAAATATTCTTATCTTATGGTTTTCCTTGTGTTACAGGAGATGAATACGAGGAGGACACCTGCTTGGAGAGTTAAGGAGAATGATGTGAATAAAGAGATTCCTCCTCATATTGAGCAAGTTCCTCAAGGTGCTCAACGTTCTCAAGTCCCTATTGGGGGTGAAGATAATGATGTTCCGGTGGTTACCCCGGAAATGACTAATGGCAAGATTATAGAGAATTTACTTACTGTAGCACCAGCTTTGACTACCCATGTGAATATGGGTATTGATCCTCCAGTTAATGGTGTGGAGAGTACTATGACATCTAGATTGAGATATTTTGTGAGTATGAATCCTCCTATCTTTCTTTGATCTAAGGTGGGAGAGGATCCCCAAGAATTCTTACATGCAATTTACAAGGTGTTTAGTGTTATAGGGGTGACTTCTAGGTAGAAGGCGGAGTTAGCTTCGTTACAGTTGAGTAAGGTTGGTCAAGTGTGGTACACTCTATGGGAGATGAAGGTAGAGGTTCTTATCAATCTCAAGAAAAGAAAAAAGAGTGTTGAGTAATACTCATTGAAGTTCTATAGGTTGTCAAGATATTCTCCATCCTTAGTGTCTAACCCTAGAAATGAGATGAGTACGTTTGTGATCGGGGTTGCCAACCTCGTGAGAGAAGAATGTTCATGTGCAATGATGATATGACCGTTGATGGAGTTATGGTTTATGCCCAGTAAACTGAGGAGTCTAAAATTTGTAGTATTGCTAGAAACTTTAAAAAGAGTTGTTCAAGTGATCAAAGTCAACCTAGGTTCAAGAAGAAGGTTTCAACTCAAGAAGAATCTACGGGTGCTAAAATAAAGTTTGAGAAAGGAGATGATTTCTTATGTTTGCAAGCCTACATGTGCTACTTTTCGAAATAGGCACTATGGGGAATTCCTATTGGGTACCGGGAGTTAATTTGGATGTGGTAAAGATAGACACGTAGTAAGGGATTGCCCAACTAGATAATGGTCCGAAGAAGAGGCATTTCTATGCACTCGGGACTACTATTGCAAAGCCTAATAAGGATGATGATGTGATGGTATGTTCTTGTATTTCTTTACTGTTATGAGTTCCTTCCACATGGGGGAGAATGGTTAGTAGAGGGGATGGATGGTCATAGAAGTATGTTGCTTGTGCATGCTGTTTAGTAGCTTTGTGAAGTTGAATTTCATTGATTCCATGCATTTTGTATTTCATTGAGTTAGATTATGTTGAAAAATGTGTTTAAATGATTCTATCTTGCGAGTTAGCATGTTTCCATCATGAATTGCCTAAAAGTTTCATTTTTTAAAATGTTGCATAACTCATTGTAAAGCTCCCTACTCACTGTATGATTTTTGAATAATTAACTAAATCAATCTTTTGTTGAAAATTTTTGTAATTTCTATCGAACTGAAGTATATGAGCATGATAATGAATGTAAAAGATTTTTTTTCTATTTGGAATGAATGATATGAGTCTTATGGCATGATGAGTAGTTTGATTTCTTCTAGTTCTATTTATGTTTGAATCTCTTGATTTTGTCAAATTGATGTTTCCTTAGATGTTTGTATTGTATAAGGTGTTATGTGGTATGTTTATGATCTTACAGATGAATCTGTATTCTTGTAAGTGTTCGGAGAGTGGCAAGTGCCATTCAAGGATGATGTTGTCCAAGTGGGGAAGATGGTAATACCTCTAAAATGACGTAGGTGAAATTAGAGCCTAACATGTTTTTCATGAGGTTCTAAGGTCATAAAATGGTTTATAATGTTGTAATTTTAGGGTCTAAAGTATAAGGTGTATTGAAAGTCAACCTCAAGGGACGATCAAGACGTTCGATGACTTGTTACCTATGCGCCTCATGTGTGTTTTATGTTTTTATGAGTTTTTTATGAGCTTAAGAGGTCGTTATATGATTTATTATAATGTTTATATGGAGTGTTAAAAGTTTCATGATGTTTGGAGGTCAAACTTCGATGAACGTCCATGACGTTTAAAAGTTTTCCCTTGAAATAACCTTGTTTGTCTTTGCATGTTTCGTTGAGTTTTATGTGTTTGTTTTCGATGAAATTTATGTGGTAGGTCCTATAATATTATACGATCATATTCCTATTGGTAACTTCCAAGATTATAAAAACCCAAGGACCAACCAAGGGTCCTTGAGGAAGGACCCATCCTTGAGCCAAAGGTTGTCAAGACCATCTTCAATCGACTGAGGCAATCAACGACTATTAGGATGGTAGATTCCATCTCTTTCGTGGATGTTGGTAAGGATTTAGTAATGGGGAAGATGTCCATCCAAGGACAGAGTCTCTTATCTAAACAAAGACAAAACACCACGGTCCGTCGATGGACCAATCATTGATGGGGTTCCAATTTCGCAGGTTCACTATTAATTTGAAGGGTGAATTGGTGAATTCACCCAAAGTCCAATTGAAAATTTGGGCGTTTACTGGGGGTATTTTGGGCATTTTATGTGTATATATAAGTCTTAAATACATGGATGAATTCATTCTTCCAAATCCACACTCCAAAATCTGTAAGAAATTGTCTAGAACTCCGTTGAAGCCAAAATTCAATGAAGAGCTTGGATTGGAGATTTGAGTGGTGATTCTTCATCAATTTCATGGATTAACATAATTGATGTATGGTTTGTGGTCCTTTAAACTCTATTCATCAAGGATCTAAAAATTCAAAGAGATTTTTCTGCAAGCGAAGGGTGATCTTGGTGAGTCTCCCAGTGCACTTGGCAAGACCAAGTTTTCGAACGGCGAGCGTACACGGGCTAAGTTCTAAGTGGAAAATTTTACGTTTTAACTTAAGTGTCCTTATTTATTTTCCCAAGTTAAGTCATATTGTTCTATTACTTTCCTAGCTACTACAAAGCATTTTTAAGACTAAAATTCTTTTAATGAATTCATTTATTGATAAACCCAAAACAATCAAAAGTTCTTCATCTCTCAATATTTCAGTATATAACTCATGGAAGATAAAGGGAACGAAAGGGTTTGAATTTAAGGTAAATTCTTCATCAAATTCTTAGAGAATCTTAGCAAATGTTTGGTGATCCTTTATCTAGGGTTAGCTTCCATCCCTAGAGTGATCATTATAAACCTAGTGTTTTACTCAATCTCATGGTTTCATTCGTCAAACGATTTTAAAATGTTACCAAAGGAATAATATGATTGTATTAGAGTTTAATAGATTATTTACGACGCAAATAATCCATGCACCCATGATTACTTCCCTCCATTCTTAAATTGTTGCTTTATGAAGTGGGCTACTTTATAATGAATGCATGTGAATATAATTTGCCTAAATCTCTTTAAAATGTGGAAGTATATCATTAAACATGACTTAATTATGGTGATTTATTGGTCTGTTAGTGATTTCATATTTATGGACTTGAAGTCAAATTGTGATCAACTACTTGATGAGCTAAAAATTTGCATAAGATATTGATTTATTTGACCGGTGGATGTGTTTATTTGTTGTGTATCTTGTGGTATTGAAGTGATGAACCCTTTTCTTATAACCCTATATGATATGAACTGATTTATGATTATGATGTGAAACTTATGCATGAAACTGAATGAAAGTACTATGGTTATTTTTAATATGTTATAGTGTTGTGATTGAACGTTTAGTCTCACTTTAGATGCTCATGAATGAAGTTCCTAAGAATATGTTAATAGAGAAGTGTTAATTGAAAGTATATTCACAATTGTGAACGAACAAATGAATGTGCGATTGGAGATGGATTCTCATCCATAAGTTGAGGCGGAGTGTCTAGTAACAATCTTTATATCCCTTCCTAATTAATAAATGAGGTATTGGATATAGATGCTCATCTATATGTTGAGGCGGAGTGTTTAGTTAACATCTCTATATGCCTTCCTAATGAATGAATGTGGGGTTTGAAATGGATGTTTATATGTAGGTTGAGGTAGGGTGTCTAGTAACAATCCCAATATCCCTTTGAGCTATCCCGTGAATGAATATTGTTATTGGATGGATACTCATACATTAATTGAGGCAGGGTATCTACTAGCAATCCGATGAGATGGATACTCATCCATGAGTTAAGGCAGGGTATGTTGTAACAATCTCTTACCCTTAACAATGAACTAAAGAATGAAATACTCTATGGGAATGTAGGTTAAACACCTATATGATATTGAATGAGATATATAGTCATCCATGTATTAAGGTGGGATATCTAGTAGCAATGTCTTGGGGTACATACCTGTTATGGCACGGAAGCACCTCCAAGTCGCCACACGATGTACCCTACCTATTGGAGGTCTTATACAAGCCAATGGCATTCACTCTTATAAGTATAAAAATTAGTGCAAAATTAAAAACTCTTCACTATAATGTCAATAACGGAACTCTTTTATAAAAGATAAGAAGAACTAAGTCTCATCACAAGCCTCTTAGATATATATTATCATCATAGGGTCACGACCCATATATTGAAAGGAAAATTATAGTCTAATACATTTTTTTAAAAAAGAGAACTATAAAAAAAATCCATGTCCTCAATCACATGATGACATACCAATCTTAAGAGAAATCTACATTCAAAGTTTAAACTCTAAGAATCCTCACTTGCCACCTAAACTTGTAGATATAGAGAAGAATATAGAAATTCTACAATTAAGCACTAAGTGTGGTGAACATGCGAGAAAACCATGCAAAAGGAACACTTCAGTTGAAATATGTTTTCCGTGATATTTTGATAAAAACAATTATAGTAGAAGCGCAAAAGATATCATACAATTTCGTTGTCAAACACATAAGGTAATACTTACATAATCTTCAAGATACGACAATAATCATTATGTAACCCATTTAATCATTTAGAACCTCTACCTAAAGTTATCTTAAGATCCACTTACTTAAGACAAAAAGAGACCGCCCATGCAGTCTCTTCAATACGCACCTAAGTATTCCTTAAGACTATCAAAGATAAGGATATTCCTTTTCAACACAATCACAACAAGTATACATTCATTACTAAAGATCCTAAAGGAGACATTCATACATTTAATGGACTTCAGATAATGGTCTTGGAAGACCTAGAAAACTCACTTTAGTATCTTCAAATCATACTCGTGCCATGTGTAGATAGCATTCCATTACACTACCTATACAATGTAGAACCTTTCCAATAACTAGAGTGTACATCCCGCATGATCAGAATAGGCATTAACAGATGTAGAACACTATAGCTAGGTATGGAATCTGGAGTATACCCTACCCTGTGGAGGGTATTTTCCTATGGTTGAAGTAGGATGTATCCCATGTTGGCACATGGTTTAGGGGATATTAAAGGCTTCTTTGTACTCTAGTCTCATTATTCAAGTAGTGCTACTACAACAAGCATATCCACTAAGTTCTTTGCCTTGGTTCTCATAAAGTAAGTTCATTCACATAAGTGTATTAGAGAAGGTACCATCACTAAGCCCTACCAACTCATGAAACCATTACAAACAAGGGGTCCACAAAGGACGTCGATCAAGGTTCATTTCGATAGCTCTTATGACTTTCTTAGAGATGGTTTCCTGTCATTCCAGACAACCTCCCTCTTTGTCCATCATTCCACTCAAGAAAGAGGAACAATTTTGGTATACCACTTGAAGGCTTTATTATTAACCTTTATTCAAGGTTCAATAATAGACTTTCATAGAAGGGTATCTACTTTAGGTCTATAGATCCTAGACATCCATTTATTCATTCATAAATTCAATATAAATCATGTACCAAGTAGGGAAAAGTAAGTCTACCAACCCAAGATGCAACATCATTCTATAAAGACACTTGTTAGTTCTTCATCATCATATATCAACATGAAAGGAAGAAATACATCCATTCATATTATTATAGCACCCATAAAAGACTTATAGAAATCTCATGAGTATCTTAACCTTACACAATCACATATACCATATCATACTTCACTTTGTACATGCATATAAGCCATAGTATGATAATACTACAATTCCAATAATAATACCGGCAAAATTATGTTCATAAAATTTATAACAATTAAGCAACGCCACCATAAGTGGATAATACCATTCAATAGCAATTTGATATCAATTCTACATTAAATAAGAGAATTAGGTCAACCTACCACTTTTAAATATCCACCATCACAATTCCTTCACAAATATAACAATTCCACACAACAAAAAAACATACCAATTACAATGCCCTTGAGACTTAGATCCATAACTTATCCATATCAATAATTCAACAAAACCTAAGATAGTTATCAATACTATAAAGAAAACTATGAACAATTCCATTAATAAATGACATATAATTAAATATCCCATTACATTCTAAACATGAATCTAACACAATTAGGTCAAAATCAACAAACCCATGTAAAAGTCCAAATTAGGAATGCATGGGATCATGGATTTTTTTATCATAAATCAATAAATTTAAATTGATACTTCATAATGATCTATTTAAACCTCTTAATGCAAGAACCCATTCTCTAGAATATGAAATTGGGGTTTTAGGATTTTTCCGATCTTTTGAAAAATCTTTGAAATTGGCTCCTTTAATGAGAGATGAATAAAGGATGAAATTCAACATACCTTATTGAAATCCTATCAACGAAATATGGTTTGAAATCTTTGAAAATTGATACTCTTCCTTTGAACTTGAAGGTTCTTCATTGGAGGATTTATGTAGAGAGAATTTTAGAGAGAGGCAAGAGTAAATGCGTTTTTGATTTGGGGATTCGTTTTCGTGTGGGAATGGGTGTAAAATGACTCAAATTCAATATTGAATACACCCCGATAATACCTTACACACCCCTACATTAGTATGACCATTTTAATTAGGTGAAACATGACTTTCATTTAGGAATTATCATTGGGGAATAACTCGGCGTCGTTGAGGTGTTCCCACAGTTTGCCGAAAATAATTTTGGGTCATAAGGGTTCTTGATGAGGTCCAAAATGAGGACAAACTTTTTGGTCTTTGGTGGATGATATAATGCTTTTTCCTTAATTTTAGTGTGCTTCCAAAAGCCTTTTAGCATTTATTTTTACGTAAGTTTCTCCTTATTTGAAGGAAATCTGTCAAAAGATGAACGCGGAAGTTTTTGAGCAAAGAAATTCAGAAGTGACCACCTACGGAGCTCATGATGGTCCGTCGAGCCTGTGACGGTCCGTAAGTGGCATCGTAGTGAAGCTTCTGAAGAAATATGGGGAAGTCTGACTTAGTATGGGATTACGAAAGTCCATGACGGTACGTCCTGCTTGTTCGTCGATATGATAAGAGAGTAGTCCAGTACCCAAAATCAAAGAAGTTTAAGTATTATGGAACGGAGACCCTCGACGGACTGTCGTGCTTGGAACGGTCCGTCATACCTGCTGTTGAGGGACATGAAGAAAGCAGTAGAAGAATATGTGATGTATGGGACGACGGAGGCCATGACGGCCCGTCGTGACTTCGATGGTCTGTCAAGAGGTCCGTCGACTCGGACACGTTTTGACAGATTTTCAGTAATTAGAATCCTTCTTTTAATAGGTTTTTGTTTTCATTATAAATAGTTCGAAAAACCTCATTTTTGGGGTTAGACTCTTGGATAGTAGACTTTTTGATAGTTTTTAGTTCTCTTGTTCAAGTATTGAAGGATTTATTTCAGTAATTGATACACTTTTTCGGGAATCGATTGTTAGTGATTTTCTTGATTAATCAAGTGAAATTCTTGATTTTATTCTTTCTCATCAATGTAAGTGCATGAATACTTATATTAAATATATGAATAGTATGATTATGACCATGGGTAACTAAACTCAATAACTAGGGTTGTGGGAACCATTGGTGAATAATGAGGTAAAAGCTAACTAAAATATAAATTATAGAATAGTGTCTTCCATGTATTGATAATTCTTTCGTTTAAAAGTCTTTTTAACGGATGGACAACGTTAGAACTCGCCTTAATGCTACTTGCCATACCAAGGAGATAGATAATAGGAAAAGAATTATCAACATAGATTTAGTGTATACTATTTTATAGGCTAGTGTCGATTGGTACGAGGTAATAACTTAATCAAATACCAAATACAATGCTTAATATGAGGTAAAGGTAAGGGTTAGTATAACAATACACGTAGACGGACCAATGTGCGGAGTGAAATTTTCTAGATGCCAGACCAAGGATTTAGAGATACATAACCTACCATTTTACATAGAAGATACTAGGAAAGAATTGTTATAGTTAAAATTATCAAGTTAGGAACGTGTGGGGAACACTTAAGAACTAGTTACTTTTACTAATTGATAAAGCTCTATGATTTGAATTATTTAGTTGTTTACTTTAATCTAGTTAAGTACTTTCATCAATTTAGAAATAAACCCCCCCCCCCTTTACTGTCTTTTGTTTTCTTGGAAAATAACTGACTAAATAATAGTTTTAATAGAATAAAATTAAATCTTAATTATTTTCCTCGTGGGAACGATCCCAACCTCATTAGTTGGGTACTTTACTTGATACAACCGCTTTACCTCTTATTTGAGAAGTAAGTTTGAGCCTATCAAATTTTGGCGCCGCTGCCAGGGAAAGTAGCTATTAGATTGTTTTAAAATTATTACTAAAGTTTTGTCAATATTTCCTTAATTCTACTTTTCTTTTGTTTTTGATTCTTGCAGAACTTCCTTCCCTGTATGCCAAAGACACAGGGAGGACGAGAACGCTTGTTTGTCTATGGTAACGAATTAAAGCGTACACTATGCAACATGAATCGAAACTTTGGTATTAACGATGATGATCCAAACCAGAACATCCCAGCTCCAGTTGATGTTCATGGTCAGTTATTACCCGATGATTCAGGTGAAAATCAACAAAGGGGACAAAATCCCGCTCCACGTCCTCAAGAATAATACAGAGGCTATGCTAATATTGCAGACTCTGATGGGCCACTTGTCTTGCCCACTCTACCACAAGGCCACACCTTTGTGGTAACTTGTAGTTTGATGCAAATGCTCACTTCTAGAGGTTTGTTTTCAGGGCTACCTTCTGAGGACCCACATGCCCATATAGCTAAGGTAAGGGCAGTGTGTAAAAGTTGTGTAGGGAGGCCTGATTTGGATTTGGATGTAATAGGTCTAAGAGTATTTCTTCTCTCACCATCGCGAGAGGCTGCTATTTTGTTCACTAAGATCTCTTATAACTCAATTTTAACTTGGAACCAACTAAGGGACGTTCTCTTAGCACGTTACTACCCGGTCTCCAAGAAACTAAATCACAAAGATAGAGTGAACAACATGTGGCACTACTAGGAGAGTCAATAAGCAGTTCTTGGGATAGATTCACTTCATTTTTTAGAAGTGTCCCCAATCACCGCATAGATGATGAGTCACTGAAGGATTACTTCTATCGGGGACATGATGATAATAATAAAGAGGTATTGGATACTATAGCGGGTGGTTCTTATGGGGATTGTCCTTATTTCGAGTACTAGGAAGTCAGATACTGGAAGAAATACCTTCGCCGTGCAATCCACACACAACCCAGCCACAGATGAGATTCCTGAAGAGATGGCTCAGATGAGAACTGAGATTGGGTTTGTATTTAAACATGTCACTGGGGTGCAGAAAAGATAAATGCAGTTAACTACTTTTCTAAACCACCACCACCAAATGATGAATATTATTATGAGGAGGATTCCTATGCGATAATGAGCAGACGTGGGGTTTCCGATCGAGTGCCCAAGGCTCAAATAAGGAGAATTGGTGCAAGGGTCAAGGAAACCAAGCTGGGGTCTATGGTAACTATAACTATGAGTGTCATTATGTCCAATATGGAAATTACAACCGCGACAACAATTTCAAAAGGGGTAACTATGGTAACAGAAATGATAGGAATGGGCCCTATGTTCATCCTCAAAATCGTGAAGTTACTCTTAGGGATGGTGGGGTAGTATATACCGACTTGAGGATATGTTTCACAAAATGATGAGGAGGTTTGATGCTAGTAATGAGCACACTAAAGAGCTGAGGAGTGATTTAGCGGGTATAAGCCAGAAAGTCGATACACATGCAATATCGATTAAGCATCTTGAGTTACAAATGGCCCAATTATCTGCGACTGTGAACACACAGCAACCGGGTACTCTTCGTAGCAACATTGTCCAAGCTCCAAAAAATGATGGACACTGTATATCAATCACTACTCGCACTGGTAAGCAAACCATTGACCCACCTATGCCGTCTAATTAGGATAAGGTTATAAAAGATAATGATAAAGTGGTAGAGGTTAGTGGTGAAGTAGAAGATATCACTTGAAAATATGTTGAAGTGCCTAAAAAGGTAAATCCCATGCCTAGACCACCACCCCCATTTCCTCAAAGATTAGTTACAAAGACCGAGGATGGTAATATCGGCTTTATATAACAATGTTGAATCATATCTCTATCAATGTCCCTTTGGTAGAAGCTATAGAACAAATGCTCGGCTATGCCAAGTTTATGAAAGATCTGGTTACAAAGAAAATATCGGTCACTTTTGGCGATGATATTATAATGCAGCACTGTAGTGCTACTTCTACAATATCTCTGGTGCAAAAGACAGAAGATCCAGGTGAATTCACTATTCCTTGTACAATTAAGTTATTAAATTTTGTGAAAGCATTATGTGATGTGGGGGCAAGCATAAATGTCATGCCCCTCTCGATTTACAAGAAGTTTGATTTGGGTGATCCAAAATCCCACTGCAATGCATCTACTGATGGACGATCAAATAGTAAAAAGGCCTATATGGATACAGCACGATGTGCTAGTAAAACTAGAGTCGTTCATATTTCTGGCAGATTTTGTTATTCTTGATTGTTAAGTATATTTTGAAGTTCCTATTATTCTTGGGAGGCCATTCCTTGCTACGGGTAGAGCCTTAGTTGATATGCAAAAGGGGCATATGAAATTTCGGTTGAACAATGAAGAGGTGACCTTCAACATTTGTAGGTCCATGAGACAGAGTGGTGAGCTCCAATCGGTATCTTCTATGTCCTACAAAGTTGGTAAGTCATCTGAGACACAAATAGAATAACGTCTAAGTGTAGAAGCATTAGCGGCAGTGATAATGAATTTTGATAATGATTGCATTGAAGAGTATGGGTCATTAGTCGCGGCTTTTGATCGAGGTGATGTTTGGTTTAAACCGAAGAAATATGAGTTATACATGAAGAATCGCGAGTCTCCACCCGCGAAACCATCTATAGAGGATGCTCCAAAGTTACAACTAAATGCTCTCCCACCTCATCTCAGGTATGAATTCTTTGGAAATGGTGACACTTTGCCGGTGATCATTGCATCAGACCGGAATGAACGACAAGTTGAGAGTCTTGTGAAAGTGCGAAAAATGTTCAAAATATCTATTGGGTGGACCGTTGCGAATATTATTCGGATCCCTCCTGTTATTTGTTCTCATAAAATCCAACTCATGCCCGATCATAAGCCAAGTATTGATCACCATAGACGCTTAAATCCACCTATGCAAGAGGTCGTGAAGAAAGAAATGATTAAGTGGTTGGATGCCTGAGTAATTTATTCGATCGCCGATAGTAGTTAGGTATGCCCTTATTAGTGTTACCTATGAAAGGGGGAATGATTGTGGTCCCCAATGAGAAAAATGAACTTGTTCAAATGAGACCGGTTACTGGATTGAGGTTGTGTATGGATTACCGTAAATTATATGCATGGACCAAAAAAGACCATTTCCTAGGCCCTTCATGGATTAGATGTTGGATAGACTTGCCGAAAAAGGATTGTACTATTTTCTTGATGGATATTCGGGGTATAATCAGATTTCTATTGCACCAGAATATCAAGAGAAAACCACCTTTTCTTTTCCATAGGGGACCTTTGCGTTCAAGAGAATCACGTTTGGGTTGTGAAATGCACCCGCCATATTTCAGAGATGTATGATGTCGATATTCTCTGACATGGTTGAATATACTATTGAAGTTTTTATGGATGATTTTTTGTGGTTGGTGAATCATTTCAGCGGTGTTTGAACAATTTATTAGAGGTCGTTAAGATATGTGAAGACTGCAATTTAGTACTAAATTGGGAAAAATGCCACTTCATGGTGAAAGAAGGTATTGTTTTGGGTCATCACATTTCATAAAAGGGTATAGAAGTTGATCGACCTTAGTCGGGGAAATAGAGACACTTCACCCACCTATATCGGTAAATGGTTTGAGAAGCTTTCTTGGGCATGTAGGTTTATAATGGAGATTCATCAAAGAATTTAAAAAAATTGCACATCCGTTATGCAAACTACTGGAGAAAGATTATAAATTTTATTTTGATGAATTGTGTCTTAAAGCATTCGGCGAGCTAAAAGAAAAATTGGTGTTTGCATCTATCATTATTTCTCCGGATTGCAACATTCCATTTGAGGTGATGTGCGATGCTAGTGGGGTTTCTCTTGGTATGGTATTGGGAAACAGAAGGAACAAAATCCTTCACCCCATTTACTATGCTAGTAAAGCCCTAAATGAAGGCCAGAAGAACTACACAGTGACTGAGCAAGAACTCCGTGCAGTAGTCTTTGCTTTTAAAAAATTTTGCTCCTATTTGATAGGTACTAGAGTTATAGTGCTTACTGACCATTCAGCATTGAGTTATTTGATGGCAAAGAAGGATGTGAAACCGAGGTTTATTCATTGGGTATTACTATTACAAGAATTTGACTTTGAAGTGAGGGATAGAAAAGGGACCGAAAATCAAGTTGCCGATCACTTGTCCTTTCTAGAAGAAGAAGCTATGAGAGAGTTAGGGGATAAGACTGACATTGATGATGCTTTCCCCGATGAGCATGTATTGGCTGCCTCACAAGACTTGATTCCATAGTTCGCAGATTTCGTGAACTATCTGGCTAGTGATATTAATCCATCTGACTTGTCCTTTCATCAAAGAGAAAAGTTGATGTACGATGTAAAGAAGTTCTTTTGGGATGAACCATACTTATATAGGAGTTGTGCCGACAGGCTCTTTCGGCGTTGTGTGCCAAAATGTGAGATGATGATTGTTTTATAGACATGCCATTCCTCACCCGTTGGTGGACATCACAGTGGTATCCGCACCGCTCATAAAATATTCTAATGTGGTTACTATTGGCCAACTCTTCATCACGATACTCATGAGTTTTCTAAAGCATGTGATAGATGCCAAAGAGATGGTGACATTTCAAGAAAGCAAGAGCTCCCTCTAAACCCCATTCTTGTAATTGAGTTATTTGATGTTTTTGGTATTGACTTTATCGATAGTTTTGTGAGTTCTCGTGGAATGAAATATATTTTCCTAGCGGTTGATTATGTATCTAAATGGGTGGAAGCTATCGCCCTCGCAAACAATGAAGGGAAGAGTGTCACTGCGTTTTCGAAAAAGAATATATTCTCTCGATTTGGTACCCTAAGGGCAATTATTAGTGATGGGGGATCCCACTTTTACAAGAAATTGTTCAAGGGATTATTGGAGAAATATGGGGTTCGCCATAATGCTGCCACTTCTTACCATCCTCAAACTAGTGGGGAAGTTGAACTTTATTATAGGGAGATCAAACAAATATTGTAAAAAACAGTGAACGCTAGTAGAACGGATTGTTCAAGGAGGCTGGTTGATTCTCTTTGGGCCTACCAGACAGCGTATAAGACTCCCATAGTTATGTCCCCATACCAACTTGTATATCGGAAAGCTTTTCATCTTCCGATTGAATTACAGCAAAAAGCCATGTGGGCTATGAAGAAGTTGAAAATGGATTGGAACGACTCTGCAGAAGAACGGTTAATTTGGTTTAATAAACTCGATGAATTTTGCTTGAAAGCTTATAAAAGCTCAGCCTTCTAGAAAATATGAAGAAGTACCATGACCGAAAAATTGAAAAACGAGAGTTTATGGTTGAGGATTTGGTGTTTTTATTCAATTCTAGGTTGCGCTTGTTTCCGGGCAAGCTGATGTCCAAATTGACTGCCCCTTACTTGGTTACCCAACTAATCCCTCATGGAAAAGTTGAGTTGGAAACCAAGGAGGGTATGCGGTTTAAGGTGAATGGACAATGAGTAAAAATATATTTCCGGCATACTGAATCAGCGAATGAAGTGATCGAAGCATACCATCTTGATGAAGTCTAAGTAATCAAGTTTCTCAGTTGTACCGCGACGTTAAATGAGGCGCTGGTTGGGAGGCAACCCAATCCTTATAGTTTTTATTTCTATTAATGGTATAATTTTTGACTAATCGGTTTTAAATTTGAAGGCACATCACATGAAATCTGCAAAAAATAACTCTACAACAGTCACTGACGGATACATCGACGGACCGTCACGCATGCGACGGACCGTTGCATGAATCCGTCGTGCCAGGTACATCTTTCATTTATTTTCAAAATTAGTGCACACGCGATGGAACACATGTTGGACCGTCACATCTACGATGGACCGTCGTCGTGGACTCGTTGCGTCATTAACCTGCATACCCGACCCGACCCTTCTGGGAAATTTTGAAAATTGTAAACATTTAAAAAAAAACCCACCCCTTCATTTAAACAATTTCCGTCCCTCTTTCTCCCATTTCCCTCCCTTTCGAACTTTCAACTTCCTACCTCTCTTCTCTACAAACTGATCACTCCCCAAATCCCCAATTCCGGAAATCTTCTTTCTACTAGTCGAGGCCTGTTGACTGTGATTCTTCTCTTGATAACCAAGTGCCTGACTTGCTTGTTTTCTCCTCTTCTCAGATATGTGTCTCTACTACCCATTTACATTGCATTTTTTTTCAATTACTATTATCCTATTTCTTTTTGGTTGGTCTTCATTCTTTGATCCAATTTTGTCTGACCTAGGTGGAGAATCCTCGAATTGCCTTGTTAAAACTCGATAAATTCATGCTTTAACATTGCTAGTTTGCTAATATTTGGGTTATAAACATGTAGGTTAACACTAAGTACTCCGTTTGAGTCATAGGGAATGATTGTGGAATCCTCAGTTCTGTCACTGAATGACAGAACGATACCCCTATGACGAACCATCGTACCCATGATGGACCGTCTTAGGGTCGGTTCCAACACTCCACTATTCTTTCTCTAAGTGTCCACCAATGAACACATGCAACGGACTGTCGTTCCCACGACGGTCCGTCCTACACAACTGTCATGGTTGTCAGAGACCCTTGTCCTAACGCTCTCCAACTTTTTCTAAGTTTCCTCCTACAGACACATACAACGGACAGTCGTTCCCACAATGGTCCATACTTCACAACCGTCATGGTTGTCAGAGTCCCTTGTCCTAAGGGTCTCAAAGTTTTTCCATGTGTCCTCTTACGGACATCTACGACGGACCGTCATTAACACAACAGTCCATCCTGCACAACCGTCATGGTTGTGAGAGACCCTTGTCCTAAGGGTCTCCATTTTTTTCCAAGTGTCGTCTGATGGACATCTATGACGGACCGTCATACCCTCGACGGCCCATCCTGCACAACCGTTATGACGGTCATAGACCACTCTCCTAAGGGTTTCCATACTTTTTTTAAGTGCCCCACAATGGAAATCGACTATGGACCGTCATTTTCATGATGGTCCGTCTTGATTATCCGTCATAACTGTCAGAGACTTTCCTTAATGGGTCTCCACATAAACATAGTTGAAGTAAGACATGAAAGACCCCATGACGGTCCGTCATACTCATGACGAGGCATCACCTTGTCCGTCGTGCTTCACTGGTACTCCAGAGATATCATTACTGCTTTGGTCTTATGTTTATTTTGTGTTGTTGTCGCTTGTCTTGATTTGCTCCTTCTAGTACTAATAATGATTCTTTACAGGAAATATTTGTAATGGCACCGAAACAATATAGAGTTTACCCACGTGGGCGTTCAAAGTCTGTCGCCCAGTCTGCCTGACTGGTTAAAGGCTATGATAATGAGCATGATCCCGAGAACGTGCCCCTAGGAACTGCCACTCCATCACGAGCTGCACGTACAACTGGAGCTACGCCCAAAAAGGTGGCGTCCAGCATAGTCACTGCCTCCTAGTCTGATGAGGAGCGCACACTGACTAGCACACCTTGTGGGTACGCTACACATGAAGAAGGAGCGTCTGGTTCCTTAGGAGTTTCGTGGTCGAAAGAAGCCTCTGGGTCCACAGAAGTCCCTGCACCCACCACAGCTGAACAATCTTCCTCGTCTCATGAGGGTGACAGTCCTGATTCCACTGCAAGCTCACCGACTGGTGCTCTAACCGCGATTGCCGACCAGCCCAACCGCTGGTGTCTAGACGGGCAATACCAAGTGTATTCGATGCCAAATTTCTAAATAATAAAGGCGTGATGACACGGACCTTACACTAGAGAGGCGCGTCTTTACGGGATGTCTCCCCACTATGTCCGATATCCACAATCTCTTCAGCAAACACAGGCTATAGTGGACAACTCATTCTTTGGGCTCATACAGTGAGGAAAAGGTCCGCGAGTTTTACTCCTTTTATGGGCCTACTCTCCGATCAAAGATTGATAGGCGGGCTTCCCTCGCAAAACATGCCCCACTAGATCATGTCCTAGTACGCGGCATACAGGTCGACATCTCCCTACCCACCATCGGCCTGTATCTGTACGACAAGAATGTTGATTCCACCAGGACCTCTCTCACCGCCGAGTTTGACTATCGGTGGCAAATTGTAAAAGATGGCCAATTCTTGCATGAGCCATCGTTGAGAGAGACCACCAAGAGGTGGATGGACCTGCACTTTTCTATTGATGGAGAGGGTGCCTAATGGGTAACGGCTATGTTTTTATGGTTGATTGTCTGCCACTGCCTTTCACCCACGGCTCCTGATAATATAGTTACATGGGATCGCGCAGTTCTGATGGCGGCGATGATAGTCGGGTTTGAGGTGGACTTCGCTTGTCTTGTACAGACGGTCATGCACGAGAGGGCTTTCAATGTCACCGCTACTTACCCTTTTCCGTGCATGATATTTTCGTTATGCAGGTCTGCATGATTGTCCATCTGGCACATTGTTCAGCTCAAGCCTCCACTGGGCACTGTTGTTATCGGCCTCATCAGGGATGAGGTAATTGAGTTTGCTCCACGCAGAGAGCAACGTCAAGAGTTGACTTCATTTTGTGAGAATCTGGCTGACACTGTAGCATATGCTCTAACGGCTACGCAGGCTGCTTCTGAAACCAGTGTCACTACCCTGGTCTAGCCTATCCCGTGTAGTAGAACTGCCCGTATCCCCTCTCGCCTAGCCCCTTTCCCGGCTCTGGTCTCGCTTGCTAGGGTCAAGAAACTAGAGGCCGAAATGGCCACACTTCTACATCACATCCAGCCTTGGATGCATAGGTCAATTGCTGAGGCGGAGGAGCGCTTGGAGCGTAAGATGGCCCAGCACACAGAGCAGCAGATCACTAAGGTTCATCAGCGATTAGATGCTTTTGAGTTGCGGGATCTAGCAAGGCCTGCCCCTCAAGCGGACATGTCGACCCTTCAGGCTGCAATGGACAGTTTCCGAGTTGATATTGATATGATCCTAGAGGCTTCGGTGCCTGAGTCTAAAACCCCTTCTACAGAGCCTGCTGAGGACACAGTGTTTGCGGTTTATATGCCAATTTTGAGATTCCACCACCTCCCCCACTAGAGCATTCCTAGAGGTGTACGGATTGAGAGGAGGATTAGTCTTGAGCACGGAAGAAGGAGCGTCGTGAGATGGAGGCTGCAGAGAGAGCCTCGATTGTGGATGAGGAGGCGCGTCAGATCAGGGCTGTAGAGTCAGCTACTAGGGCATCTAGCTCCAGAGATGTAGAGGCAGCAGGAGGCACTACAGATAGTGTGTTTTCTGATGAGGACACTAGTGAGGGTGTCAAGACTACATAGGTAGTGGGTTTCAGGGAATCGGACCCACCAGCTTGCAGATCGTCGGCGCTTTGCGCCCCAGGTTTTCTTCACCTACCACTCTCGTATTTCAGTTTTTTTTATGTATTGGGGACAATTGCATATCTTTTTAATGGGGGTGGGGTAAATGGAAAGTGAGTGCTACTGTGAAGTATGAGTAGCCCAATTCACGATCCTCTTTTGGGGTTTTCTTGCATGTGTTCTTTTTCTCCATGAGACATGATTATTTTTATTGTTGAACTAGCATGTCTATATCTTCTGTAAATAGTATACCTCTGAAGCATGATGGCTAAAACAAAAATGATATCCTGATGTAATGAAAATGATTCATGGCTAGGCACATTAATTGATAAATGTATGGCTCTAAGCATGACATAGAGATACACCAATGCATGACCCTAAGTCTAAGACTCGAAGTAGGAGTCTAATAATCTGGTAGAGTAATTAGATGTTAAGTGAGCTAGAACTTGCCTAGTTAGTCCTGCTAGAAGTAAGTTGTAATAGACAATTAGTAAAGGATCATAGGCCCTTGTTCTATATAGTCAATTTTTAGCCTAAAAATGGAATGAAATTAATCCCTCTTTGATCCAAATGATTTGATCTTAAAATAGACCTTTCTTTTTCACCCCAACTGATCTTTTCTTGGAATAATGTGTTGGACCTGGTCCCTCCTTGGACATGTGCACCTCAGCTTATGCCAAAAGCATAAGTTGAGGGTGGCTAATGCAGTAAACAACCTTTCTGTGGCCCTGACGTAATTTTGGGTATTGTGTACTTTGACTCATGCCAAAGCCATGAGTTGAGGGTGGCTCTTATGAGGAATGCTCTGGAAAGTGGGGTTGAATGAATAAAGATAGAGAAAGAATAAAAGTAAAGTTACTCAAGAACCAATTGAAATAAAAGTGAAATAAAAAAATACATATATATAATAAATACAAGCAAGAAAAGAAAAGAGTCACTTATACAAATGAAGAAAGAAGGGAAAATAGCAAGGTGAAAGAATATGAGAAATTTGGCGAAACAAAATGATAAAAAGTAGTACGCTTAGCCGATATGTCAAGGAGGGAAAAACGTCACTAATGTATACCTAAATATACCCTACCTAACCCTGAGACTCTATTACAAGCTAAGAAAGTCTATCGTGATCGTAAGAGTTGTATGGCGAACTTAATGCAGTGAAAATAAGGGCAAGCTTATGGCAATATGTATGAATGAGTTGTGAATTTGTTCTGAGAGTGTGGATTTAAATGTAATATTTATACTCAAACTGAAATCATTGTGTGAAAAATGAGGATGTTGTTTTGAAGTGAGGACACTAGTTGCAATACAAGATATATTTGCACCTCGGTGAGAAATTGAAAAGGATAAGTGTCAGTGCGTGGTGAGTTTGTGTCATGGTCTAGTTCCACATAATTCAAGCCTAATAGTGATAACATGCATAAACATGATGAGACTGATTGGGATTCATATCCAAATAATTGTGAAAGCTAAAATATGGATACTATTGTACAAAGATTTTGTAGTGAGTCATAGTGCGTCGCTTGAAGATAAACAATGAATTTAAGTTGAGGGTGTTGATATACCGTGGTTTCACGGTATTTTTAATGTTTTTTTACTTAAGTTTAGTGTGTGTCCAAAATACTTTTTGTATTAACTTTTACGTAAGTTTCTCCTTATTTGCAGGAAATCTGTTCAAAGATGAACGCAGAATTTTTGAGCGAAGAAATGCAGAAGAGACCACGTACTGAGCTCATGACGGTCCGTCGATCATGTGACTGTCTGTAGGTGGCATCATAGTGAAGCTGCTGAAGGAAGATGGGGAAGTCTGACATAATGAGGGATTACGGAAGTCCACAACGGACCGTCATATCCACGATGGTATGTCCTGCTGGTTCGTCGCATTGATCAGAGAGTATTCCGAATACCCGAATTCCAAGAAGTTTAAGTATTATGGAACGGATACCCTTGAAGAACCGTCGTGCTTGGAACGGTCTGTCATACCTTCCGTTTAGGATAATGAAGAAAGAAACAGAAGAATTTGTGAAGTATGGGACGACAAAGGCCATGACGGCCCGTACTGACTACGACGGTCCGTCACCAATTCTGTCGACTCGGACGCGTTTTGACAGATTTTCAGTATTTAGAATCCTTCTTTTAATAGGTTTTTGTTTTTACTATAAATAGTTAAAAAAAACCTCATTTTTGGGGTTAGACTCTTTGATCTTAGACTCTTGGATAGTAGACTTCTTGATAGTTTTTAGTTCTCTTGTTCAAGTATTGAAGGATTAATTTCAGTAGTTGATACACTTTTTCTAGAATTGATTGTTGGTGCTTTTGTTGTTTAATCAAGTGAATTTATTGATTTTATTCTTTCTCATCAAAGTAAGTGCATGAATTCTTATATTTAATATATGAATAGTGTGATTATGACCATGGGTAACTAAACTACATAACTAGGGTTGGGTGAACCATGGGTGAATAATGAGGTAAAAACTAACTAAAATAGCAATTCTAGAATAGTGTCTTGAATGTATTGATAATTCTTTCGTTTAGAAGTTTTTTTAATGGATGGCCAATGTTTGAAGTCACCTTAATGCTACTTATTAGACCAAGGAGGTAGATAATAGGAAAAGAATTATGAACATATATTAAGTGTATACTATCTAATAGGCTAGTGTCGATTGGTACGAGGTAATAACTTACTCAAATATTGAATACAATGCTTAAGCTGAGATAAAGGTAAGGGTTAGTATAGAAACACACTTAGCCGGATCAAGGTGCGGAGTGAAATTTTCTAGATATCGGACAAGGGATTTAGAGATACATAACTTATCACTTTATATGCAAGATACTAGGAAAGAATTGTTATAGTTAGAATTATCAAGTTAGGAACTTGTGGGGAACACTTATGCCCTAGTTACTTTTATTGATTAATTAAGCTCTAAGATTAGAATCTCTTAGTTGTGTACATTAATCTAGTTAATTACTTTCATTAATTTAGAAATAAAAATCCCCCTTTACTGTCTTTTGTTTTCTAGGAAAATAATTGACTAAATAATAGTAATAATAGAATAAAGTTGTCTCAACTATTTTCCACGTGGGAACGATCCCAACCTCATTAGTTGGGTTCTTTACTTGATACGACCGCTTTACTTCTTATTTGAGAAGTATGTTTGAGCCTATCAGTGGATCAGGCCCATGACACGGGATGGCTCTCTCTAGATTCTAGATGCTTGACCAAGTCATGGGTCCTCCTCAAGGACTATTTGGTTTGTCCTTAAGGAGTCGTGCCTAGACGTTTTGACCCTAAGCATGTCTATATATGTTTTAGGCTCATCTAAACTTATTTTAGACCCTAAACTACACATGAAAACACATGCAATAAACAACGACACAGTAGTACACAAAATTCTAGTTTCCGAAAATCTAGATCGTCCATTATATTTGCCTTAAAAGCCACTCATTCCATAACTTGGATACCTTTTCTCATTAATTTAACAATTTAAATCAAGAACTCATATGAAGCTTTATACGGTCAAATTACACCACCCTAAAAAGTACAAGCAGTCGTAATCAAGTAGAGAACTTAATTAGTAGGTTTGGGTTGATCCCACGAGGAAAATGATTTATACTTAACTTCAATGTGCGATTACGTATATTTATCCAAGGTTTTTCCAAAAACAAGTGATAAATGAGGGTGTTTTGTAAAATAAGTTTCCTTAACACTTCTAAATTAACGAGTAAAAAAAGTAAAAAGTGAGTTTTTAAATCATGTTGTGAGACTAACTTGAGTATATGTATTCCCCATAGGTTCGTAACGTAGTATTCCTAGCAATAGCAATTCTTCCCTACTGTTTTTCATGTAAAGTGATAAGTTATGTATCTATAAATCTATGGTCCGACATCTAGAGAATTTCACCATGTACCTTGGTCTAGCAACGTGTGTATCAACTACTAATCCTTACCCTTACTTCGTATAAGGCATCATAACAGATGTATGGCTTAGTTATTACTTTGCACCAATCGATACTAGCCTATTAGATAGTATCCCACAAAATATATGTTGATATTTCTTTTCCTTTTACTACTTCCTTGGTTCTGTAAGTAGCAACAAGGCTAGTTCTAATGCGTGAAGTCGTTCAAAATACTTTTAAACAAAAAAAATATCAATGCATACATGAACCAATTTGAGAATTGCGTATTTGTTAGGTTTACTTTGTTAATTACCAATGGATCCCACAAACCTAGATGTGGTTTTAGTTACCCATTTAGAAAGATCACAATTCATAATTTTTAATGATGAAATCATGAACTTACTTCAAAAGTAAGAAAAAAACACATAAAATTAACATGAAATTGCAAGATAACTCTTATAACCAAATCCTCAAATTGAATTAATGTCAAAGATTGCAAAAACCAATCTCCAAAAAAAACTTGAACATTACTAACAATGTGTAAACCCAAAAATGTGGTTTTAATACCTTTTTATAGAAAAATTGTCCTAAATTTAAAAGAATTAAAATAAGGAAAGTTCGTCCAAGAACACGGCATTGATCGACGCCCACCACTGATTGACCGCCTTCGTCAGTCAAGACATAGAATATTTTTCTCTTTTTAAGATAGCACCTTCTCTGAATCAATCGACAAACAAACAACATGGTCATTCGATGCATCTATGATTTTCTATGCCCTCCATCGCTCTATCCTTCAAATATTTTCATCTTCGTAAACTGCAACGATCTCTGTTCAAAACAATGCTCAACAAGTACAGTGCATCGATCAATCAATGGACGTCATTCCCTTGATTTTCCCAAGTTTCTCCTTTAGCCTAAACTACAGATAGATGGTCATCACTTACAAACCATCGATTGAACAACGGGCCTTCATAGGTTGTCTTTCTGCACTCTTTTCCAGCTTCCTTCTGAATTTTTTTTATTTGGACATTTTTCCTGCAAAATAAACATATAAAAATTGTTTTAAATACTACAAAAGTGCTCTAGACAAACACAACTGTTAAGCTAATTGGATTCTAAGCTCCGTGAAACCACGATACATCAACACCCTCAAGTTAAATTCACTGTTTGTCCTTAAGCGAGCATTATGACTCAAAACAACACTAGTACAAATGTAACTCTTTTAAACTATCAAAATCACATGTCTACTCTTTCTTTGTTTTCGTCATGCTTACTCTCTCACGTTCGACAAGCTAACTCATGTGGATCGTATCATGACACAAACTCACCATGCAATGAAACTTCTAATATTTTTCCTCTCACCAAGGAATCAACTTTCCGACACCGCAACTAATGCCCTTACTTCAAAAGAAATCCTTATTTTTGCACAGTGAGTTTATGTTTCGGTACAAGAATCATTGTTCAACACTCACGCTCAGAAACAAGTTAAAACTTAGCTAGTACTCGTTGCCATAGGATTTCCCTTATTTTAACTCCATAGGTTCACCACATTAGATTCTAGGATCACAATAGGCCTTTGTTGGCTTGCAATGTAGGTTTAGGGTCAGGTATGGTACATATCCATACATTTATGTGACATTTTTTCCCTCGTTGACATTAGTGCTAAGAATCCTACCACTTTTTATTGTCTTTTACACCCTACTTTTCTTCTCTTTTCATCTTTATCTTTCTCCATTTTTTGGATATGACTCTTACTTCTTTTTGTTAAACTTTTTCAAACTCTATTCTTTCTTTTTTTTTACATTTCTTTTCTCTTTCATTCACATTCATAATTTCATTTTGATCACATCCTCCACTCACTTTTTCATTTGTTTTCAATATTAAAATCTTTTCATACCCATTTTTTGGTTCACACTCATAATAGTCACCCTCAACTCATGGATTTTCCATGTGTTGAGGTACACAATGCCGGAGGTCGGATCAGGGCCAGGACGAGGTCATTTTCTTCATTAGCCACCCTCAACTTAGGCTTCTGGCCTAAGTCAAGTTGCACATGTTCATGGAGGGACCGAGGCAAAATAACTAAACCCTGGGAAGGTGATTTTGTAAGAAAAATAATAGGTCAATTATAGGCTCAACAGATTTGGATCAAAAGGGATAAAGCTTTCTTTTGGTTAACTTCATTTAAGGCTAGAATTAGCTAATTTGAACAAGGGACTATGACAATTTCCCAATCTTCAATAACGAATTCCCTTTGCAGGACTAACTGGGAAAGTTCTTACCGGGAACCAATTGTTAAGCACTCCAAACTCCGCACACTGTTTAACACCTCAATATACTATCAGATTGTCCGATTTGCCAGTTACGGTATTATTTGAGGGTCAAGTTGTGGTGCCTATTTATGTCATGCTTAGAGACAACACATTCAACTCATATTTACCTATTCATACAAGAACTTACTAGGAAAGGATATCATTTAATTTCAGCCATGATGCTTCATCTTTCATGTTTTTATGCTTTGTACAAATAACGACATGTCGGTTCAACAGAAAATTAACACGTATCTTGTGGAAAAATAACACATGCTAGAAAAACCCAAGAGAGGATTGTAAGTGGGGCTACTCAGACTTCACCCTAACAATTACTTTCAATGCACCCCACCCCCAACAAAAAGATCAGGTCATTGTCTCCAATGCATAAAAAAATAAGTACATGGTTGTAGGTGAAGAAAACTTGAGACGGATAGCACCGATGATCTCTTAATAAGTGGGCATGTCCGGTTTCCAAAAACCTGCAAAATCATTGATTGGGTTACCCTCAAAGCTGCCCACATCAATCTCCTCACCATTAGTGGTGCACCTTTCACTAGTCACCGGTATGGAAATAGATGCCGCAGCGACCTTCTGACGTTCCCTAATATGGTGGGCCTCCTCATCTACAAAAGAAACCCTCCTAGCAGCCTTGACGACTGTCCTATCTTTCTTCCTTGCACGGGCATCATCTCATACCTCAGTAGTGAGGCTAGAACGTTTCTCTAGGACTAACCACGAGGCTAAGGTTGCGGCTCCGCAGAAGGCTTGAATAAAGCGTCAAGCAGTGTGTCCTATGTTGGCTCGATGGGTGCACTCTCCGGTTCAGCCCCACTAATCTCTAAAATGGCATCTACATCACCACTCAAACTGTAAATCACCTTCTAAAGAGTAGTGATATCTATCGTGGGGGTTGGCGGGCTACCACACAAAGCTCGAAAGCGTCAAGATGTTGATGGACCACCTCAATTTTCTACTCAGTCCGCTAGGCCACCCTCTTCTCAATCTGGTCCTCAGCCTCAGCAATGGACTTCTGCATCTAAGGTTATATGTGGTGGAGTAGGGTGGCGGTCTATGCCTATAACTTTCATGCAAGCATTAAAGAAACCATTGTTGTAGATGGTTGGGGGCCCTGTTTGCAGAATCAATGGAGTAAGTCGGGGTGGTAACAGCGGGCTCAGATGTAGCACAATCAGCCCCTTGGGTAACCCAGAGTCTTCAACAAATTAACTCTACTATGGGGCAACTCAATCTCGGGCCCTCTCCGTGGAACCACTACATTAGCCTTATCCCTGATAAGACCTATATTGACAGTCCCTACCAGGTGACGTCATACGCATAATGCCAAATGGGTACCCCTACCTCCCTAAAAATCTGCATGATCAAACATGCAAAGGGGTAGTAGTAGTAGAGGTCATGAAATTCCACTCATAGAACACTAATATCATCACCGGAGCATAGTATATCTTCAACCATGCTACCATGGCTGCTACAAACACGACTATATTCCAGGTAAGGACATGATCAACATTCGTGGGTGATAGTCGGTGATGAACCAGCAACCATAATAACTTTGCCACAAAAGTGAGGGTGACCTTCTTATTCAACCCTTGAGGGTATAACACCCATTCGTTTTGGATTTAATATATATAAGAGGTCCTAAACACGTATATGATTATATTTCATTTTGAAAAGTGTACGCAAAGGTCCCCAAGGATCATCCAAGGGTCCTTGAGGATTGACCCATCATTGAGCTAAAGGCTGTCTAGACCAGCCCAAACGACTGACGCATTCAACAATTAGTAGGCTGGTCCACGCCCCGTCAATGGTCGGCGTGGGTCAAGACATAGCCTAGAAAGGACAGAATCTGAACGAAACGACGGCCATCCTAGACCGCCCTTTCTTGGAAAATGGCCCGTTGATAACCAGGCGTAAGTGAAGTCTGCAGTTTCGCAGCCTCACTGTTAAATTCAAGGGTGATTTGGTAAATTCACCCCACGTGGAAATAAATGTTTCGCCAGTTTTCTAAGGGTAATCTCGGTTCTTTTACTGGGTTTATTAGTCCTAATTAACAAGATGAATTCATTATTCTAAAATCAAAACACAAATTCTTTAAGAAATTCTCTAGAACTCGAACGGAGCCAAAACTCAAGATAGATCTTGGATTGAAGATTCGTTAATGATTCTTCATAAAATTTTTTGTATATCATCATTCAACGTATATTTTTTCATCCTTGAAACTCTTTTCTTCAAGGAGCTAAACATCAAATTGATTCCTAAAGTCATTCAAAAATGAACTTGTCTAATTTTGATATATATCAATAGGTTTTTCATAAAGTTTTTTGAATTATTATATATTGATTTAGTTGATTTTAATTAGATTATTTTAACCTAATTAATCTATGAACCCATGTATTTCATGAACCCTAGCTTTGACTACTATGTGGATGACAAGATTATGTCTTAATGCTTATGAATTCTAGTGTAGTTTTCATAACGCTATTGAATCGTCTAAGAATTGTATTGGTATAATGTATAGTTTGTCGTAGATTTATAAATATATATTAAATTGATGTAGATTCAATGAGTGTTATGATCTATGTATTGAATTGATGATCATGGCCATGAGTAAGGGCCTTTTTGTATTGTATTATTGCATTATTAAGCCACTACAACATTTTAGGCCTACGACTACACTAAATCTGAGCAACGCTTGAAAAGTGTTTCCAAAAATATTTTTGGGAACGCTTTTAAAGTGAAGCCTATAATTTTTAATTTAGGCATCGATTATATTGGCAACACTGTTACAGTGCACCCTTTTATCGTATAGGTTGCACTTTATTAGTGTTGTCATAGTGTGAAATAAATGGCAACAATTATTTACATATATGGACACAAATTTAAAGTGTACTATTTTATAATTAAAAAACAACACGTTAAAAGTGTGGCCTACAACTTTTCACTAAAATATCATATTCCCTCCAACATTTTCAACTCTCCCTCCCATTTTTATTTGTCAAAAAAATAATTAATAAAATATTAATAATACAAATTCTCTTTCTCTCTCATGCTTTACTCTTTCTCTCAATTTTCCTCTTTCCTATCTCAATTTTTACACTTTACACAACAGAACGCTAGCTCTTCTTTCTCGCTCTTCTTTCCTTAGTGTAACTCCATAACTCCATAACTCGAATAATTGGAGACCTGAGTTGAACACCTGAAGAACTCAAGAATTGAGCTCCATAACTCGAATTTCATCAAGTCGAATTTCTCAAAGAGATGAAGTAGTGGTCGGGATGGAAGTAATGAAGAGTGGAAGATGAAGAACTCAGGTGCTGAGATTTCTTTTCATTCTCTAGTAATCTGTACAACCGAATTGTGAAGGTAAGAACTGATTCTCTAGTAATCTGTTGATCTTCAAATAGTAAATTGGTTGAATTTTCATTTTGTGTTTAGAAGAAATTGATTACTTTGGGGTTCTTACAGCTGAAATTTCAAAGTAGGGAAAGAATGTGTAAAAAAACTTTAGTCAACCGTAGTTAGTAGGTTTCTTGCGTATTTATGTATGGAAAGAGGAAAATGTCGGTTGTTTTTCTGATTAATCTATTTTGGGGGTTTTTCTGTCTTGGAATTCCATGAAAATATAAAGATTCTAATATTGAACCTGGACAATTTCTTTACACTGCAAAAACTAATAGAAGTTGGGGCCTCAGAGTGTAAAACAATAAACAATAACTCAAGGATGCTAAGCCACTGAGAGGGATCAAATAAAATTAAAAGTACAGTTAACTAAAAATCGCTTTGATTCGGGGGAAGCATCTCGTTGTGAGTTTGACTTTCATTCAAATCATGTCTGTATTTTTTGCTTGTTTATCTGTATTTCTACTAATGACCATGATCCAGGTTTCTTCTAAGATGCATTAGTTCATTTATATTCTCAAATTGATCATGATTTTGGTGAACTATGTGGCAGCTAGTATTCATTTTGATGCAATCTTTGGAGTTATTACTAGTTAGTTTGGGAGATTAATTGAGTCAATGCATATCTTCAAGATGAAATAATATGTTTTGCTTCAATTATTTTTAACATTTCTTAGTAGTGAATGTATCTTCAATATCATTTTATTTCTCCACTACAATATCGTCAAAAGGGTTTAAATATAAGCATAAATCTTGGCTGTTTCATTTTTTAGGAGTCACTGCCTCAACACAATATATGTGTCTAATATCTCTGTTCTCTAGTTACAAGTTCAAACTTATGATTTATGGTAATAATGCTTCATAGTTCTACTCTTAATCAAGAACAAAGCTTCATATTTCAGATGTTTCAGATTTTTGTCCATATTTGCTTTTAAGTGAGTAAGTTTGTAATAGTTTAATGTACAATAGATCCATTTCCAGCATGCTTCATCCATTTTATATTTTCGTCTTTTTTTGTTTTGGATAGAATACCATTATTTATTTGCTTCTTGGAATCTGGAAAGTGATGGGATTCTTTGGTTTATAATGCTAATCATTCGTAATACTTATCAATAGTTCATTACGAACCAATATGTTTATACTACTACGATTTATTCTTTTGATGAACTTGTTTAGATTAGTAGCTTGTGTTTAGGAGAATTTTTTTTTTGTGTTTAGAAGAAATTGATTACTTTTGGGGTTCTTATAGCTGAAATTTCAAAGTAGGGAAAGAAATTGTCAAAAATATAAAGGTCGGTAAGTTGTTTTGGCATATTGAGCAAACGAGTATTTTTCAGAGAAGTTACTATGCATGTTATTGATATAGTAAGAGATGTACTTGTATTTTGTCGGATGGTATGCATGCTAGTACCATCCGTTGAAAAGTAGTAAGAGATGGTTTATTTTTTGTTTATGCGTTTAAATGGATACGTCTGCACATTCTTCCACAGTGTTTGGAAAATGTTTTTAAATGATTATTGTGCATATGATATGTTGTGTGTAAGTAGATAGTGTTTTTACTTATGATTCCTCAACAAGATCATGTTGTTTATGATATCCCGTAATGAGGCATCTTAACTATCACGTAATGTAAATCAATTGAGAACTTTGCTTTGATAATTCTAGATTCTTTTATGCAAATTTTGAGATGTGGTAGATTAATGAAGTTAGATTAAATCTCCTTTTGTTCTACATTGATACAAATCTAACTATAGAGTCATTACATTATTTGGTGCGACTTACCATGATTTTTTTGGTGCGACTACTATCCTTATTTACATTTATGCATTAGAGTATCTTTGGATATTTTTTTTCCTGACCCTGGTCTTTGGCCTGAGGTCAACTTGGAGTAGGATATAGCTACAACAATCTTCTATAAATCTGCATATTCGTAATTGTTATACATTTGTTAATCTACAAATGTGTAATATGTAATATGCAAACTCACAAATCTACAGATCTGCAGATCTATGTTGCAACCTACAATTATATTGTGGTATCTTGTTGTGGTATATATAGTTGAAAGATGTCATATGATCTAGGCTTTATTGATTTTTGGAGTTTCATTTCGGTAAAGGTGACATCCATTTGTTTATTTTGTAATGACTTATTCTCACGTAGTTTTTAGATGTTGAATTTTTATTTTATCATAATGCATAACTAATCTCATTGGTTGTTCTTATTTTACGAGGATCAACATGTTTTCCTGTGATATAATGTCTATTTTGTTAAAATTTAAATTTCTTAATATTGTGTTCTTTCTAGATGGAACAAATTTGTTTACTAGAGGAACAGATAATTCATGCACTTAATGTTGTTATCAATTCTGATTTGCCTAAGAACTCAGAAACTTATTTGTATAGGTTATGCATAACATATATTTGATGTTGCTTATTGACTTATATATTGTTTTTGCTTTTTCATCATTTGTTATTTTTGAAGGTTGGACGACCAGGGAAATGTGTGAAGCTTGGTTTAGCTGTTTTCCTTGTTATTTTTTAGGATCACTTCACTTTCTATGTATTAATTATGTTAAATTATTTTATACTAGATCATTAAGCTCTGTGTTTATTTATGCTACTACTGATTGTATCTATCTTATTATGAGGTATAGAATTGAACACAAACTAGGAACAAAGATAAAAAAAAATCCCTTTACAAATAGATCAAGCTATATATAGAGTCCTCTAAGTTATCTCCCTTATTTTTCTGATTGATTCTTTGATGAAGTAAATTGAGTTGTCTGGTAGTCTTGGCAGGTTCGGATGATAGGGTAAGTAATGGCAGTTAACTGCAATAGATAAGAAAACTGATAAAAACATGCTCCATATGCCACTGCTACTAAAAAGTGCAAAAATAGATGCCTATCATTCTCCAATATTGTTTGATGGCACATATAACATTCATCAATGCCTGCTTTTGCTAATGTAAAATGCACTAAATTTTAGATGTAAAAGCTAGTTCAACATTCTTCCTTTAAATCGTTATAATGGTTTTCTTCCATTTTTAGATTTTGGAAGGCTATGTAACAGTTGAAGTAAAATTAATGAACTCTTTAAAATAAGGTTTCAAGTAGACCTTATCACATGATTATATTAAGATTTGAACACTTCAAGATTCTTGAAAATTTTCCATATTCTTGATTAATTCATTAAATTTTGTCCATCCTATTAATATACTTTCTTTCTTAATTATTTCTATCCCATTCATTTTAAAGTTTTTTCCTTAGAAGCATAATCAAGATTCAAAAACATTTGTGGAGGATTCAAGGTTTGATTTAGCATAACACATGCATCATGACTACGTAAGAAACTATTATAATCTCATAACACCTGGTTTTGGTAACTTAATAATGACTTTAAGGATTGTTATTGAAATATCAAATATTGATATCTTCTTATAGGAATTCAAATATCCCATCCAAGGTTTGGATGAAATTAGCAAGGTATAGCAAAACCTATATTGATGGTGTGGAATCATTCCTAGATTTTGCTTACTCTTATGTAGATCCTCACAGAGAGGAAATTCAGTGTCCATGTGCAAAATCTTGCAATATTTGTTGGACACGAAGGAATGTAGTGTATGGTCATCTAATGTTCTATGGATTCGTTAAAAGTTATAATAGATAGATCAATCACGGAGAATGGGATATCAAGTTGAATGTTGAAGATGATATGGATTGCTCGCGTGACTATATTGATGGATTGTTGAATTATAAATTTAGAGATGTTGCATAGGCAGAAGGAGCTTATAATTGTCCAAATGAAGATGCCAAGAAAAACTATAACTTAGTTGAAGAGGAATCTCTGAATTACCGTTAACACTTCATTTATATTTGTTGAAGTCTCCACACGGATGGAGAAATGAATCATTCACTTATCTTTTAGAGTTATTAAAAGAGGCGATGAATGAGTTGAACATTCCTCCCTCTTACAATAAAACCAAGTCTATGGTTAAGAATCTCGGCCTTGATTATGAGAAAATTGATGCATGTTCAAATGATTTCATGTTGTTAAGGAATGATCATAAGGATGATGAATTTTGTCACACTTGCGGAGCTTCACGATGTCTTAAAAATCCTAAAGTTGATGGTGATAGTTGATATAGTTGAGTTTTACTTATATATCCGTTTTAAGGTTGTTCTCTTTAAGTGCGATTTGTATGACGCTGAGAAAGATTTGTATGGCCTTACATATGTCTATTTTAACAAGAGATGCTCTTAGGAAGAGCCTTTTGTGCTTGCATCTCATGTACATCAATGCTTCTATGTGCAAGATCCATATGATCAAGATAGACATTATGTGATGAAGACTGTTCCAAAAGATTTTTTAACATGAGTGATGAATTTGAATCTAATCTCCCACACAATTATGAGAATGATTTGTCTAAACATTAGAGGGGACCATCCATACTAGAAGATGATGGTGAAGTTCCTTTTGTAAGGACTGATATACCAGAAACTGTTATTGATGTGCCTTCGGAGATATTTGATACTCAAACAACTTGAGGTCGAGTACGAAAAGGAGTTTGAAGATGAGTCTTAAGAAGAGTTTGATGATGAGTTTGAAGAAGAGTGTGAAGACTAGTCTGAAAATGAGTATGAAGATGATTCTGAAGATGAGTCTAATGAATCTGAAGATGAGTTTGAAGATGATAATAGACCATTAGTTTTCTTATTTTTGTGATGACCATATAGTGCTAACTCACTTTTTTTTGTTATTTAACATTGTTTGTATAAACACCTTAAGATGTCTATGTATTATGTTGGCTTTGTTTATGCACCTGATTGTTGATTAGTCCATAATTTATGTTGACTTCTTTAATTTATATAATTATTGTTTTGTTGATGAACCTATAATTCTATCTTACTGTTATTTTATTTTATTTGACTGTATTTTGGCACAACTTGTATAATTAAGGTAAGTAATATCTGGAGTATGCATGTTACATTTATCAAATAACTTTAAAATTAGTAAATGTGAATTGTTGTTGTCATCTAAATTCATATTTTTTCATACTACTATTATGCATTAGATGTTTCAGGCAGCACAGTCAAGGCAATGAAGGCAACATAGTGAAATCACTCCTCTCATTCCTCTGTATGTACTACTCCCTTAACTTTGTAGAAGCTAAAGATTGCTTTTTGAATTTAACAATAACATGATTATTGTTTTGTAGGTTAACTTACTATTTGGAAAGAAAATAAAGATATTAAAAGAAAGTGGAAATAATGAGTCAATCAACAGCCCTAAAGAAAAAGGGTTTGAATCCGAACAAATCTCAAAGACCATTGAAGAATCAAAACATTGATATGCAGTACCGATCAAGTACTGAATTAGTTATCCAATTGAAGATTAAGAGAGAACAACTTGCTAATGAATGCAATGATAGAGCTAAGAAAGAGCATGTACCAATCGAGCATAAAAGAAAGAATTCTGAGGATTGCATTCTAGAACAACAAAAGAGTAAATTGCTTGACTTCACATCAGCAATTCAATCCACTTCAAGAGAAGAGAATGGTACCTCACAGAATGTTTTTGGGAAAGTAAAAACTAAGAAAAACTTATTTCAATCTGGAGCGTCCATTCAAGAGAAAATAATTAAACTTTATATGAAAAGGATGTCTTTCATACCAGCCACAAGTCTTGATCAGCCTCTAAAAAAACAACGGGCTACAAAACGAAAATGATATTAATGATCTACCAAAATGCAAGCAGGTAAAGAGGAAGTCGGTCATACCCGCCACAAGTCTTGATCTGTTTCTAAAAAAAATGGCTACAAAAAGAACATGATATTAATGACCTACCAAATTGCAAGCAGGTAAAGAAGAAGTCGGTCATGCCAGCTACTAGTCTTGAATAGTTCACCAATAAAATAATCGATACACATAGGTGATGAAAAAATTTAGATAACCACACAATATTTGATGATCTTGTGATCAAGAAGAAATCGACAGGGATGAGTGTGCTATAGATGAGGAAATTGGCATTGATTGTAGTACACAAGGTATGCCTTAAGTGTTATAAGATTTATTACTTATATGAAAGAAATTTCTTAGTAACTTACTATTACATAAACCAAGGAAAATTGGAGGCAAAAAAATTCGAGGAAAAACAACATTTAAGGATATTCACGCAAGAAATTTGGATGAAAAAAATGAGGTGACATCTGATAAAGGGCTAGCAGTTACATTTGATGGACACTAGTTGGCATGTGGTGCCAAAAGATACTAAAAAATACATGTGGGAATGTATCAATGTAAGAATAATATATTTTTAAATTTCATATTTTATTATTTTTACAGACTTAAGGTAACTATATTTTATTTTACATAGTCCGAATTCATAATTCCAATGAAGGAAAGAATTGGGTGATGACTGGTTTTCGTGATGCTAGGAAACGATGCAAGAAAAAAATTAAAGAGAGATTTTTTGATAAAAATAGTACCATTGAGGACATGCTAGCAAAACATCCAAGTGACATTGCAGAAGATAAATTTCGTCAATTGATCGAGTATTGGAAAGGCCCAACTATTCAAGTAAGGCTAAAATAATGCATTGCTACTCTTCAACTTTTTTTTGGATTATATCGATTCTATTTTTGTTTATTTATTAATCCAAACATCTCTTTTTTATATAATTATAGACCATGTGTTAGATGAATTCTAGAAACAGGAAAAAGCAAAAAAAGAGGCATCGAATGGGACCTAATAGTTTTGCAAGAGTACTCATGGCATTGGTAATACTTAGCATCTTCGGCCATACACGTTTAATCCATTTGTATTCCTCAAATAGATCAATACGTTTTTAAATATATTTTTATATAATTTGTAGGGTGCAATCAAAGAAAATAATGAGGAACCAATCAAAGTTTAAAATATTTATTGCAACTTGTACAAAGACGGGAAAGGAAATTCAGGCCGATACTCAAATTGCAATAGTATGTTTTTTATAGAGTATTAATGATGAATTTAATTCAAGTTTAAAAATTTTATTTTGTTTGGAGGGTGATAATTATAATTTAGTATGCTTGAGCCGCTGCGCAGTTTGATTGGAAGGGATGTCAATTGAAGTTAACTTAATGAAGCATAAACTGATTTAAGATAGAGAGAAAATAGAAGTACTTGCATTTTCATATGGATGTCAATTTTATTCAATAGGCTGAACTTGAGAATCGCCAAGTTCCAGAGAAACTGCAGATGATGCTTTTACGACAGTTTTTTGTTAGGAGTAGCCTGGTCGACTTAGGTGCTATGGTAGATTAGTGACAACAAGTTCCTTGAAGAAAGATGAGGAATATAACAAGCTAAAACAAAAACATTAAAATGAATGCACTTCTCTAAAATAATAAATGAATGAAATGACAAAAGAAATAAGAGAAGAAATGAGACAAGAAATGCAACATTTTCTTAGTCAATTGCTTCAAAACAACCCTGGATTGAATGTTCTAGGTATGTGAGGGGGTGTTGTATCTAACATTACTTCACCTGTTTCTGCGGGTAGTGCACAAGCTGTTATAGGCCAAAATCCTTTAAAGTCTTCTGGGTCAACTCATGATCCGATTCTTCAAAAGGTATTTAGTACTTTTTCAAATTAGTCCTCTCAGTTTCTCGGAATGTCTTCTTCTTTGTAAATAGCTTATTGATTCAGTTAATTTGCAAGATTTCTAACTTCATGTTTGAATCATTCATAGTAGATTTAGTGTTTGGATAACTAATCTGGAATTTATATTGAGAAACATTTGATTTTTTATTCTCTTTCCACAAGCCTAATTCATTTTGGTCCTTGAATCTACAGTCAGTACAACTCATAACAGTTTCTTTCTACTTGGTTATTTTCCCAAAAGGAATCATATCTGATGTTGTAAATATTTTCTAGTTTGATACGAATCCTCCAATGATGTGAAATCCGCATCGAAGTAGAGAAATAGGTCTTTCCACAAATCCAAGTTGCAGAGTTATGTGAGTAGTTGATTTATATCATGTTATATCCCACTAATATAGGTGATTCTTATAAACTAAATTGAGCTAAGGTTTTGCTTCTCTTGTTTCAGTGTTCATCTTGCTTGTTTCTTTTGGTTGGAGTATAGTTTTTATAATGTGAGATTTAACTTACAATTTTTATTCAAAATATTTTTCTAATGTGGTACATATGTATATAGCTGAATATTCAATGAGTGATGAGACATATATATAAACCAGCAACAATTTGAAATCTGCAATATGCATATTTGATTTTTCCTATAACTGCTGCTGCAATATGTAGATTTGTTGTTAATGTTAAATTTGTTGTCATCTTGATTCTGGAAATTTCCATGTTTGTGGAATTGTTAATGGAACTAATAGGCTTCAATGTTGCCAGTGGCATGAATTTAGTTCATCAACAACAGTACTTTGATAACTTAAAATCTTGTTGTTGGAGAAGATTTTGTTTGGGGGTTGTTTCCATTGAGACAAACTCAATGTCTAGGATGATTTAGAAATGTCACTAATGATGTTCCTTTATGTAATATTACTGAAACTTCAGGTGGTTCTCAATATTCTTGTGCCATACCCATGAATGGTAGTTTGTACTGTTGGGGAAATATGGCAGGAAAAAAGCCTATTGACCAATTCAAATCTCTTGTTTTAGGTGATAATAGGGGTTGTGGTTTGAAGGTTGATGGTAAAGTTGTTTTAGGTGATAATAGGGGTTGTGGTTTCAACAAAATTTAGTCATTGCAGTTTCCACACACTAAAAAGTTTCACAGAAACTAGTAATAAAAGAAAAACATATTTGGCTCGTAAAACACATTGTAGATTCTACAATCAACATGTATGATATAATTAAATTAGACACAACACAATGAAATATTACCAGAAGTGAGCCTTCTGGGGTTGTTGCCAAATCGCAGACATGGTTAGGAGCCATTAATTTAAAAGCTTAGCAGCCATGGTTCTACTTGTATTCCTCTCCTCTTCAACATCACACACCATAAAGATAAATCTTCTTTGAACTATTACTCAGTTTTTTTCATAGGCTAATCAATGCATTATCACTCATCTCTCAAGATAGTCAAAAGTCAATATATCTTCACAATCACAACTGGAGTCAGTTCCTTACCACATAAAACAATGAAGAATCAAGATAACCTCTCTTAGGCACCAGTACCACTAATCCTAGGGATTAGTACCCTGAATAAAGACTGATGAGACAATACAAATCATCAGTAGCATTCTTTATACATATCAAAATCATTCAGCTTGCATCATCTAGCAACACCACCAAAAACCAAGATTTGATTTTTACAACAGAAAATCAGGGAATGAACTTTGTTTCTCTAGTACTTCATCAAAATGCACTAAATTTATTGTTTTAATCAATCTCTTACTAATGAAAACAAGAAAAAAGCAACACACCCCACAAGAAAAAATCAGGTTCTTGATTTGGTAACATCAAATTGGAAATATCACAAAGTAGCTTTCAGTTCCCAGGAAAATGAATAATATGAAAGCATTAGTGCCAAAAATATAAAGGGTGCATAAGTGTAGATCCAACAATGTTTGAAATGATATTTTGTTGGAGAAAGAAGAAAAAAAAGGAACAAAGATTTAAACAAGTAATAGTATTAGAGAGAGAGTGAAACTAAAAGAGGTACATATGGTTGCCAATGAGTTCATAGTGAGGCAGGAGTTGGCAAGAAATATTAAAGTACTATAATCAAGATTGATACTAATAGCATAGTTAATATACAAGTTTTAGCCTTTAGTATATTAGTATATGCATATTTTGATGTAGGCATCTACGTTGAACATCAAAACATGCAATATAATTTTCTGTAACTGCTGGACTTCTTGCCTCTCTATATTGTTACAATTTGCACTTCTTACATCTTCTATATAATTTCCAATATCTTATTTCTGTAGGGAAATGGAGGTGATCAAATTTAAAGTGGATGATGAAGAGTTTTTGAACTATTTTAAAAGGTTGAATACATTATATTTGATTTTGTAAATATATATATATATTGCTAGAATATATTGAACTATTGTAGTACTTTTTGAACTATTCTGTACACATATAGAATATTAAATTATAAGTATGGGTATGTAAACAATAGATATTATGTCTTTTGAAGTTTATGGTAAATCTATAAAAAATTAATTACTTATTAGCGCTAGAGATTATTTATTGCAATATAATATTGGATATTTTAATTAGAAATTGTGGCATAGGACTGTAAATTGTGTCAAGGACAACACTTCAAAGTTTTGTAATATATAAGATAGAAAAGGCAACACTTGAGAAATGTGGGCAATATTGTAGAAATTATAGTCGAGAAGGGAACACTTTTAAACGTTGTCGTAAAAGCGTGGCCTTATTTCCTTTTAGGCTACGCTTGAAAGTGCAGCTGCTAAGGCAACAATTTTAACCGTATCTGAAAAGCATGGCCTTTTTGAATTTGAGGCTACGCTTGAAAGTGTATCTCATAAGGAAACACTTTTAAGCATAGGGACAAAGCGTGTCCTTTTTGCCTTTTTTTATATGCTATTAAGCGTAGCTTCTAAGGCAACGCTTTACAAGCGTGGCCTAAGCTCTAACATTTTGCTGCATTCAGAAACACCTGGAAAAGTATGGTTTAAAGTCAAAAATTGTGGCCTTTTATCAAAGGCTACACCTTTTCATAGTTATGGCCAGACTTCTCTAGGGCTGTTGGAGACATAAAATGTTGTAGTGAGCTATGGATTGAAGTGGGGAGAGTTCACTGGTTGTACCCTTCCCTAATTCTCTTTACATTATGTAAATTAGGTATTGAATTATGTTGTTATTGCTATGATCTACTAATGGTTGCGGTGCTTTGTATTATAATTGTGAATTATGTGGCCTTGTCGGCGTTACTTAATATAATGTGATGATCATGGACCTGTTGGCACTACTTGATATATTATGATGGTCGGTGTAGTTGATTTATATTAAGTATTATCATATTCAAATACTTGTAATTAAGGTGAATGTATGTGTTCTTTCATTGATGTTGTTAGGTAATCATGTTAGACTATGACTATGTCATTATGTGTGTAGTATTAGAGTTGATGCATGATTCATCCTAATTGACTATATGAAAGGTATGCTTCATGTGAAATATGTGTGTGTTTTGTTTTGTAGACTTGTGTCCCTTACTTGATACATGAACATTGTGAATATGACTTCTTGACTTAGGATGCTAAATCTTATCATTCTTATATGTGTGAATGAAATGTGAACTTTAATGTTTCTATGAAAGTCGTTAATGTGGAGCCTTCAACCTAGTTTTACGGTTATGATATCCTTGAAATCGAAAGCCATAAAGGTATACTTCTTGTGTGAATTGTGGACTTAAGATTGGTTGGCTGGAATGACATGAAGTCATCCTTAGGTAAATCATTAAGCTATCCTCTTTACCATTGAAAGGAAAACCTTGGGGACCTCTTTGGTAAGGTGAATGTGATTGAGTTATTAACTAGATATGGAACCTCTTCGTGTCATCCATTATGTGAATTACTCTATTAGAAAAAAAGTTAAGAACTAAGTGATATTTGTGTGGGAAGTATCTCTAGTTTAGGATCAGGATAGAGTACAAAGAAACATTTCATATTCCTTAACCATGTGCCCTACATGGGATGTGTCCAATTTTTACCATTCAAAAGTAGAAAACCCTCCATTGAAGTAGGCTATAACTTAGGATTTTCATGCTTATCTATCATGGTCTATGTCGGTTCTTCACTTTTATCATCATATGGAATACCCACTAGTGTTCGATATGTTATATGTAATTTAGGTGATGGTATGGGATGCCATCTAGACATTGCACAATAAGCTTTGAAGATCTTAGTGAGTGAGTCCCTAGGTCTTCTCGATGACCATTACTTCAATGTCCTTATATGTTGAATGTCCCTTAAGTGAACTAATGAAGACAAACTTAAGTTATAAAGCATGCTATATGAATAAGTACTTACCTAGAGTAGTTTAAGGGTTGTCTAGTGAAGGTGTGAAGGGGCATAAGAATGGTTACTTCATGTCTTATCTAGGTGACTGTTAAGAATGACCCTAGATAGGAAAGTTGGTTGATTAATTATACATGATATAAACATAGGAAGTCATAAAGATTATTTAGGTAATCTTGGAGAGGGTGTATGGGTGTTCTCTTCTTGAATTAGTTAAGTAAGTCTTTTGATAACCTTTGGGAGGGAAATGTCATATTATATATATGTTGTGGTATAAAGTGAGAATGATCTTATCCTAGCTTTCTAAAGTATCTATGAAGTTTGTGTGAGGGGATTGTATGGGTGGTAACTTCATAACTCACTCAAGTGAACCTTAGAATAACCTTTGGTAGGAGGATTTCATTTTATGTTTTTTGGAATATTGTATGTGTAATTATCTCATTATATGTAGTCTTAAGGATTATTTAGGTGTGCTTAGAGATGGTGTATGGACGTTCTCTCTATGTCTTACTTAAGTGAGTCTTAGGATAACCTTTAGTGAGAGGATTTCATGCTATAAAGGGTTTATTGTATTGAAGAATTTCACTGTAACATTGGCTTAGTAATATTGGTTTAGTTCACTGTGAAGCTCGAATTAATTCACTATAACTTAGCATGGTTCACTGTAACATTTCTTGAGAAGTGATAAAATGCTTATGTGATAGATTAATTGTGTCTAAGTTTTTAAATGATGTTCTTATGCTTGTACTATGATGTTTTAATAAAAAAAAGCATAATTCCATTGAATGTCTGTTATCATTATATTAATGCATTATGTCATACATAGTACATGTGTTTGTACTAATTCCGTACTTTTATCTATCTCTAAAAGGATTCGTAGGTAGAGGGCCTTTTTAGATCGAAGTTTGGATTATAGGATCTTTCAAGAATGTTTTAAGTATTTCCTAATATGACTCAAGAGCATAGATGTCTTTTGAGTTCATATTTCGAAGTATTGTAATAGACTTAGTAGTTCAATATTTTTGTGTACGGGTCGTGTCCCAGGTATTCTTGTGTCACGGATTTGATGATATGAGAATTATTATTTCCTATGGTTTTTATATAAAGATATTTGCAAAGACTATTCAAGTATTGTTAGAAGTTTTAATTCTGCACTACTTTTCATATATTAATATGTGATGAATGATATGAAAGGGCTTGTACAAGACCTTCGAGAGGTCAAGTACGCCGTGAGAAGATAAAATAATGCCCTAACTTCTAGGTTATAGATGATGCTCAGGACAAACGTGGTATCAAAGAATAATTAAAGTTGTCTTAGGAATCAAAAATTCTCATATAGTCACGTCTTGTAGAGTCTTGACGAACGGTGTGAGTCGCGACACATCTATGGGCGTAGAATGATAGAGATTCCATTCTTTCAAACTCTTATATCGTGCCGTAGAGATTTAGAAGATATGAGTATTCTTTTCTTATGGTTTTTCCTTGTGTTATAGGAGATGAATACGAGGAGGACACTAACTAGGAGAGTTGAGGAGAATGATGTGAATGAGGAGATCCCTTCCCTAATTGAGCAAGTTTAGTAAGTTCATCAAGGTGCTAAAGGGGCTCAAGATGCTCAAGGTAATCAAGTCCCTATTGTGGTTGGAGGTAATAATGTTCCGGTGGTTCCCCTGGAAATGAAAAATGAGAAGATAAGAGAGGTTTTACTTATTTTAGCTCGATCCTTTACTACTCATGTGAATAGCGGTATTGAGCCCAAAGTGAATGTTGTGGAGAGCACTATGACATCTATATGGAAGATGACCTATTTTCCTTAACCCTAGGTTGTGATCTTAATATGTATTGTGTAATATTGGTTCAATTGAATTTGTTATTGGTTAAATTACTACTAGATGATGTTATTGTATCAATTATTAGTATATTAAGATGAATTCTAGTTCTATCATTATATTTCTTTAGTAATTGATCTAAATTATGACTTTGACCTAAGTATCTTATTGTTAGCTATGAACTCGTGATTAATAGTGATATAGTGATTCAATTGGCTTTGTTATCATGTATATTGTAGATGTGTGATGATATTATACCGAATTGTTATATAGTGACTTAATTGGAATTTTTATCATGTTGATTATTGATGTGTGAGAATATTATACCCTTATTGGGTTGAGTTAAGGGTTAATGTAACACCTTGATGATGGATTATGAAGGAGACATGGTATGTGTTATGATCCCTATCCTGTACTTAAATTATGGTTAGTTGAGATTGAGTGACAATGTTGCAATAAAGTATATCTTATATTAGGATTGATAGGTTGGTATGATGTTAAATTGAAATGTATTGACTATGGTTTGTGAGGTGTTGGCTAAGATGTAAATGTTATAAGGATGGTGATGATGTACTAATGTGACTTATTATGAAGTGATATGTAAATGTGCTAACCTCACTTATATGAATTGTAATTAAAGGACCTTACTAATGCAATTCTTATTGAGCTTTGATGACGATGATTATTATACAAGGGGTATACCCTATGAACTTAATTAAGCAATGATGGTTAATAAAGATATTAAAGACATATAAAAAAAAAAGGGACTTAACTTAGCACCAAGTGAATTTGAGAATGGGAAGTGTTGACTTTTCATAGAGGAAGATTCACCCAATAGTTCCACATGAGGTGTTGACTCCCCACTAAGGGATACTCATCCTGTGGATTCCCATGAGATGAGGCTCCAATATCCAAGTGGCATGTAAAGGGTTCATACCTATATCTTAGTTCTTGTACTATGTTTCCCCCATAGGAAGAATAGCTAGAGATCCACCTACATAGATACGTTTATGTTTGATGTTACTTTAGGTAGTAGACCATCTTCTTTCAGTGTAAGGTTTTACAACACCGGATTCCGCACATTGATCTTGTGGTCTATGTCTCTTAAGGCAAGTGTTATGTAAATTAAAATGAAGTAATGAAGTACAAACTAGCGAAAGGGACTTAAGGGGTTTGACTTAGCCTAGGTAGGAGTATGAGACTCTACCTATGCCTTGCAAAAGATGGCCTTGTAGGAAGCTTTAGAAGTTTGTTCTTACATAAATATATGCTAATAGTGGAACATAATTTGTATATAATAATCTTACATGTTGATGGTGTCCTATGACATTGCATTCATTTATGCTTATGTATTTGGTCTCTATGTCTAAAGTATGATGATATGTACTGTTAAATGATATGCTATGTGATGTTAGATGTTAGTCATGGTTCTTGTTGAGTTTACTTGATTGAGTAAGGTTATGAGGCCTTCCTTGGTTATTGATGTTGTTGACTTAATGAGGGTTCATGAGTAATTGACTTACTTTGATTAAGTAGTAATGAACTATTATACATGCTTTTGCTATTATGACTTGATTATAGAGTTGTTTTGACTATGTGTTTAATTATGTGATATGCATGTTGACTTGACTACACTTAGTTTTGTTGGTCTTATGATGTACATGCTTTTGACTTAATGAATATTTCTTTATTGATTTGGTATGATCTCTTGAAAATGCATAAGATTTTGTAAAGGTAAATTAACATGTTTTATATGAAAATGTTCCATTTTTAGCATGATTTGATATTATGTGTGCATATGGTATCATACTTAGGACAAGTGGTGGACTAAACCCATTTTCTCTCTTTTTTCGCAACATTTTAGGTTAGTCGTTGAAGGGCTCTGAGACTACATTGGAGGAAGGCTTGGAATTCTTATTCATCTAGTTTGGGTATGTCTTTACTTACCGAGGGCAATGCTACTATCAAGCTTATAAAAATGTTCTACTTTTAAGACTCTTATGTTTTTTCCTTTTCATTTGGATACTAAACATTGTATAGCCTATATGTGTCTTTTATTACATTGATGTATGGGCTAAGCCCAATTTGGTATACTCTTGTTAGATGGTTATGAGATTAGGCATCCATTTGATACTATGTGATATTTTATATATCTATGTGTAATAAAAGTATAAGACTATGTAATCTTCCTATCAGAAGGGTCTAGTATACTAGATATAATTATTATGTGTATGTAGAGGTCAATGTAAACCTCAATGTTGGAGTAATGATAAGTTTAAAATTTTCCACGTTTATCAACATATGAATTAATGATGTTAGATAAGAGGATAGTCTTAGTTGTCAAAGTGGATGACGACGCCAGTTAGGTCTAGGGAGTGATCCCCGGATGTGACATGGGATGCCTCTCACAAATGAACAAAATCTTTCCCAAGAACTACTCACCGACTCTGCTGGTATTGTCACAAAACTATTCACCTTATCTTTGTGGTTGAAGTTCTTAGACACTGGAAATTATCTCTCCAAGGACACATCTCTTAACTGATCGCAAGTGTGAATAGAATTGTAGGGAAGCTCAGTAAACCATATGGCGGCATATCCTTTCAGTGATAGATGAAATACTCGCATCCGGATGACATTCATAGCCAAGTCTGGCCTACCCATACAACTCTTACACACAGACCTTAGTTTGTCTATGTGAGCATGAGGGTCCTCTAATGGCAGTCCTGAGAATAAACCCCTACTGGTTAGCAGTTACATCAAACTACTAGTCACCACTAATGTGTGCCCAACTTGAAAAGGGGGTAGAACAAGAGGTCCACCAGAGTTAGTGATGTTAATGTTTCCCCTATAATAATGCTTTGGTCATGGTGCTCGGGCCTTCATCCTCAAAGCATTCTCCAATGTATTTTCAACCTGCACTAGATTATGTTCCTCAACTGGTAATGGAGGTTGAAGCTTTGCCCCATCACCTATATTGTTTGGATTCTATTTATTTATATCATTTGCAATGTACGGTTACGTTCTGTATTGAATGGAATGAATGGTTCTCCTCGGCTGTGTACTAGGCATACAATAGAGCTAGAACTGAAAGAGATAAAAATAAAAAGGAAAAAATCAGGAAATCGTTGAATAAATTTCAATAATCTATTTAAAGTTAATCTAAAAGAAAGATTACCCGGCAGCAGCCCCAAATTTGATACGCTCAAATTAAACATCCTAAAGAAATATAAGCGATCGTAATCAAGTATAGAACCAAAGTAGTAGGTTTGGGTCGATCCCACGAGAAAAATCGTTTAAAATTAACTTCAATGTACGATAATGTCTATTTAGCTAAGGTTTTTCCTATAACAAGTAATTTAAGGGGGGTTTTGTGAAACATGTTTCTTTAACAACTCTAAGTTAACAAGTAAACAAAAGTAAAAAGTGAGTTTTTATCATGTTGTGAGAATAACTAGGGTATCTGTGTTCCCCATAGGTTCATAACGCCGTATTCCTAGCAATAGCAATTCTTCCCTCTTGTTTTGTATGTAAAGTTACAAGTTATGTGTCACTAAATTCTTGGTCCGGCATCTGAAGAATTTCACCCCGTACCTTGGTCCGGCTACATGTATTACTTCTACCAATTCTTATCTTAACCTCATATTAGACATCATAATCGATGTGTGGCTTAGTTATTAATTTGTACAAATCGACACTAGCCTATTAGATAATATCCAACTAAATATATGTTGATAAATCATTTCTTTTTACTATCTCCTAGGTCCGCCTACTAACAATAAGGCTTGTTGTAATGCGTGCAATCGTTAAAAAGTTTTCTAAACTAAACAATTATCATTATATGAAAGAAACTATTTGAGAGTTTCGTATTTGCTAGGTCTACTTTGTTAATTACCCATGGTTGCCACAACCCTAGTTGTGGATATAGCTACCCATGCAAGCAAAATCACAATTTATAATTCTTAAAGAAGAAATCATGAACTTACATCAACAATAAGAATGAACCCATAAAATCAACTTCAAATTGCAAGATTTATCTTCAAACCAAATCCAGATTTTGAATTATTGCAAAAGTTTGCAAAAACCGGTATCCAAAAAAAATAGAACAATACTAACAATGTCTAACCCCCCAAACGTGTTTTTAATTCCTATTTAAAGAAAACATTGTCCTAAATCAAAAGAATTGAAAAAAGGAAAGTTTGTCCAAGAAACACGACACTGATCGACAACCACTACTGACGGACCATCAATGGAACGACGGTCCGTTGACTGCATTCTTCATTGCAGACTTAGAATATTTTTCTCTCCTTTAGATGGATGCTTCTCTTAATCAATCGACAGACAAATAACACGGTTTGTTGATGTACCTACGATACATCGATGCCCTATGTCGCTCGATCCTTAGAATATTTTCAACTCTGGGTACAAGAACTATCTCATATCAAAACAATGGTCTACCATTACGATCCATCTTTCAATCAATATACCATCATTTTCGCATGCGGGGAGCACCCCCCTAAAAGTAACCGGCGTCGTCGTCTACTTTTAGGACTAAGACTAGCCTCTTAGCTTACGTCATTACATTTCATTGGTTAAAAATAGAGAAATTTAAAAACTTGTCACTTCTTTTACATTGAGGTTTACATAGACCTCTACATACACAAAATAGTTATATCGAGTATACATAGACCTTTCATATAGGAAGATTACATAGCTTTCTACTTTTATTCCACATAGATATATAAAATATAACATTGTCTCAAATGGATGTCTCATCTCATAACCATATAACAAGACTATATCAAATTGGGCCTAGCCCATACATCAACGTAATAAAGCGACACATAGGATATACAATGTTTAGTACCCTGAAAGGAAAGAACATAAAAGTCTTAAAACCAATACAACTTCATAGCTTGATAGTGACATTTCCCTTGGAAAGTGAGGACCTACCTAACTTGGATGAATAAGAATTTCAAGCCTTCCTTCGTTGTCGTCTAAAAGCTCTTCACGATCGGAACCTAAAATATTTGGGGAAACGAAGATAATGGGGTTAGTACACCACTTGTACTGAGTATGATACCATATGCACACATATTATGAAATTATGCTAAAGAGGGACCTTTCATGAAAATATGCTATTCTACCTTTAGAAAGACTTATGCACATTCAAGAAAACCAATCCAATAAATAAGCCAGATTCATCAAGTCTAAAGCATGTACACAACAAGACCAACAATGCTAAATCTAGTCAAATCAACATGCATAGCACATAGTTGAACACATAGTCAAAGAAACTATATCATCAAGTCATAATACAAACAAGCATAGATAAGAGTTCATCACAACATAACCAAAACAAGACAATTACCCATGAACCGTAATTAAGTCAACAGTGCAATGAACAAGCAAAGCCCCATAACCTTACTCAATCAAGTAACCCAACAAGAATCATGACCAACATCTAACTTATCATAGCATGTCATAATCCTTCAACAATGAAGACCAAAACATATCCATAAGTGAAACGAATCATCACAATATGCAAGATCATCACATACATATCATGTACCATTATAAGCCTATACATATATAATAACAACCTTCTAAAGTTTCCTTCAAGAAAAACTAGTACAAGGCATAGGTAGAGTCTCATACCCCTACCTAGGATAAGTCAAACTTCATAAGTCCCTTTAGTTGGGTTGTACTTCATACTTCATTTTAGTTTGGGGAACACTTGTCCTAACCGACATAGACAAAGGATCTAAGAATGGAATACGACGTTGTAAAACCTTAAACCGATGGAAGGTGGTCTACCGGCAAAAGTAAAACCAAACATAAACTTTGATTTCTAGGTTGATCAAGTAGCTAAACTTTCTATGGGGGCAACATTGTTCAAGAACTAATAGATAGGTATGAACCCAATACATGGCACTTGTAATTTTGATCCTCATATCATGGGAATCCATAGGATGTGTATACCTCGTCGGAGAGTCAACACCACTTATAGAACTATAGGGTGAATCTTCCTCTATGGAAAGTCAACACCCCACATTGTGAACATCACTCGGTGCTAAGCTAAGTGCCTTTTGAAATTTCTTTAATGTCTATGTTAATAATAATAAATAAATATAGGTCAAAGGTTCTATCCCTTGTATAATCATCTCCATCATAGCTGAATAAGAATTGCATGAGTGAGGTCCTTTCATTACAATTCACATAAGTGAGGTTAGCACATTTACATATGATATCACAATCCTAATAACATTTAAATCTTAGCCAACATCTCACATTCCATTGTCAAAAAATTTCAATTCAACATCATACCAGCCCTATCAATCTTAATACAAAGATATACTACAATGCAATATCATCACTTTATCAAAATTTACCACAATTGATGTAAGGAATAAGGATTTCAAGACTTACCAAGTCAACTTCATAATCCATTATCAACGTCTTACCATCACGCTTAAATAATCCCATGTAGGGTATAATATCATCACGCATCAACAACTAACATGATCACAAATCCAATTGAATCACCACATCACAATTCCTCCTTAGTTCATAGCTTAAAATGAGAGAATTAGGTCAAAGTCATAATCGGGTTCATTTACTCAAGGAATAGAATAATAGGACTATAATTCATCCTAATATATTCATAATTGTTACAATAACATCATCTAATAGTAATTCAACCAATAACCAATTCAATTGAATCAACATTACACAATTCATATCAAGATTACAACCTAGGGTTAAGGGTTAAAAGTTATCTTCTACAAACTAGACCAATCAATTAAGAGATAACATAATTAAGTTATAATACATGTTAATATATTCATAATATCTATAATAAATCATAAACAAAGAAATCACAAGATTAATTTCTAGATTGGAAAGGACTCACATGAAAACTCAATTTTTGAAGTCAATTTAATGGAACCCTCTAAGGAAAGAAGTCTCAAAGGTGAAAGGAAGCACATAAATTGTTGTTTCATAAAGATTTATGGATAAACCTTTGTGATTGAAGACCTATAACCCACCGTGACCTTAACTTCTATGGAGTTTTTCAGCTTGAGAGAGAAAGAAGAGAGAAGGAAGAGAGTATGGGTGTGGGGAAATTGTGAGTGCTTAGTTTAGTCTAATTATCTAAGGGGATTTATATAGTTTGTTAATTAACTTAATTAGACCTCCAATAACCCATAATTAAACTAGTAACTATTCCAAGTATTTCAATGAATTAATTAAAAATGTGCAGCAGAACTAGACCTCACAAACGAAACTCCGACCTACGCCCCGTTTGTCAATCTAAAGAACAATGAACAACTGTCCTGTTGGTCCATAGTTTAGTTTAGAGACTATGAAAAACAGAAACTTTTTGAATTTGGATAAGTGTTCATCGACGCCCCGTCGATTGTCACACGCCTTGTCGATAGACTCCTCTGTGCACACTGCCTTTTGGCAACATATTGTAAAAAAGCAAGGGTCTTCCTCGAGGGCCCTTGGTTGGTCCTTGGAGGGTCGTGCCAAGAATTTTCGACTATGAACTAACTATAATGTGTGTTAACTTTTCCACCAATTTTCATCATTTTCTGACTCCTAAAACCTAATCAAATAGGCTAAGGCACGCTAGTACCTCATTGAACTAGTTTCCGAACGTCATTGTCGTTCTATGATGTTTTGGTTTCTAGACCTCCTTATATACATCAAAAATATATGTTGAAATAGTGTCTAAACCTATTTACACTCCTGTTAGTCTCTTAAACACATCTTAGATTTTTGAAGTGTTATAGTCGTTACCTTTCGTAGTTCTACTGTTAAATACTAAAAATGAAGTAGATCCAATTAGAGATTCACATATATTCCATAAGTTAATAATCAATTCAAATTATGTATTTTAGAATTAGAACTCTGTTGGTGATGTTTTGAAGTCAATCGTCAAGGGACGACCAAGACGTTCTCAAACTAACCTTCTGTGTGTGCTAGTGTGTCCTTGTGTGTTGTATGTGTTTTTTTTGTGTTGTTTGGAGTCTAATATCAGTTTCGATTACCCTATAACCTAGAGGACATGTTTAGGTTCAAAACGTCCGGTAAGACTCTCTGGGGACCACCCTAATGGTCCCCAAGGAGGACCCAAACTTTGACCAAGCAAGCTGCCCAAGGCAGCAGGGTTTAGGCCTTGGTGAAACACAAGAGCATCGCAGCCAGGTCACACCTACCTTTCCATATTTAATTTCAAAAATGTTTTGGGAGCTGCTCCCCGACGCGGACTTGTTCCCCGACGATAGTTCTGAAAAGTTCATTGAAGTTTGACTTATCTAAAGTGGTCCAATCAATGTGGGGGTGTTTTGGGTATTTTGGGGGTGTTTTACATACTTATTTTAGGTCAATCTAAACCCATTTCCAATCATAAACCCAAGAACTCAATTAGAAATAAAAAATTCCTAAAACCCTCAAAAGTTTTCCTCTTCCAATAACTCCTCAAGCCTCCATTGAAGGTCAAGGTCTTTGATCTTTGGATATGGATTCAAAAGGGTTTCTTCTTCAAATTCTCATGTATTTCTTCATATTAAGGTATGGTAGTTCATTGTTGACTCTCTTTTATTCAAGGAGCCCGTTTCAAGACTTTTCAAAAAGGGTTTTTAAACTCCAACATCATCAATTTTGAAGACTAAGTATGTGTATTGCATGAAAACATTTTAATGAATTTATTATGATATTATAGAATATAACTTCACGATTTAAAGATCAAATACCCAATGAACCTATCCTCATTTAATTTCTTAACTTTCGTCTTTTGAAGTGATTTAAACGTACATTGTTGATAATATTAGAAATATGGTTTTCCTAATGTTATAATGAGATTTAGGTAGTTCCTTAAATGCTATTTTATGATGTATGGTTGAAGAAATTGTGAAAAGGTGGTAATGGCTTGGATGAAGGGTAAGTTTTGTTTTAATCTTTCTTAGTTTCTATTTTGAAGTGATGTTGAGTGGTATGGTTCACCTTTTGTGGCGGTGTTTACTAGAATAATATGAATATATTAGTATATTGCGATTTATCACCTTGCAGGCATTGAATGGGATGTAAAGTTAAAGTATATTGATTATACATATAATGTCTATGAAGTTGAGATTGTGTATCTTGAAGATGTTAGGTTCATATGAAGTATATCTTAAGCATGATTGTGTGTGATTATAATGAATGCAAGGTCAATATGATTATAAATCAATGTTATGCATGATAGAGTTATGTGAAAGGTTTTCTCACACGTACTCTCACACGCACATCTAGAATGAATGAATGCATGAAGTTTACGAAAGAGTATTTATAAGAGTCTATTGACTGATTTTCTCAATAAGACTCGGATGAAAAAAAGGGGGAATTTTTAGGGTAGACACTCTTCGTGAGTGGAGATAATGTGTCTAGACCATCTCTACTATATCCATAGCATTAAAAGGGGGGATTTTGGCGTGAACGCTCTTTGTGAGTTAAGAAGAAGTGTTTAGTAGCAACGTCCCTATTCCCATGATCTTTCCAAGATAGGTTGGAGGTATGATACCCTTTGTGAGCTGAGATGTGGCATCCACAAGTAAGGGATAAGTACACTTCCTTAGTTGATATGTGGTACTATAGTCAATTAATGTTTAAGAATCCTTGGGGGAGTTATGATTATGAATGAGCAGATTTGAAGGAGAGGTGGGTACACTGCGTGAGTAGAAATGTCATATCCATAAGTACTTCTTGAGATGAGTACTGCTCATTAGTACAGAATAATTCACTTAGTATGAATCTCCTGATCCTTTACCTATGCGCTTGCTTAGATATAACTATTGGAGATTCCATGTAAATTCTTACTATGACCCTACATTAGGCATGAGGGGATCCGTCATCCGGTACGGGTTAATACAGGGATTCCATGTGTATCTCTCATGGTCTATGTCGGTTAATTCTAGCTCCCACAAATGAATGTTATGAACGAACTCTTCTTAAGGGTGTACTACTTTAGGTACATAGTGCAATGGGACGCTATCTATCCATTGCACAAGTAGGCATTTGTAGGGAGTCTTGGAATATCCTTGTACTAAATGTATAAATGGGTCATTATATGATTAAATGAAGCATGAGGTCTATATATCTAAGGTTAATAAAGTGATGTGACTTTATGTCCAATGTTTATGAAGTTTGTTGATTCTATTCCAAGTGTGCATGAAGTATGAAGATCTTATGTTTAATGTCAAGGAAGCATGTTTGTATGATGTTTTATATGATGAAAAACTTTTTATGTGGAGTAAAATTCACATTAAAACCACTGTATTAACTTCAATTAATCATGATTCAATCGATCAAATCCTTTATAGATAGAATCCATGGCTGACAGAAGAAGAAGGACTTTGATCATATTTTTCTCTTTCGAAATCTTTGATAATGGTTCTCAAGATTAAAAGATAACTAGAGATGAAGATCATCATACGTTTTTCTAGTTGAAAACCTCTAAAACTTGAAGATTCATCCATAGAAAACCCAGCTCCAATAAGTTCTTGAGCTTTACCAACAATGGATGTTTGAAGGGAAATATTTTTGGAGGGAAAGGCTTCAATCGTGTGAGAGGATTCTAGAATGGGGTGATCACGTTTTTTATGAATTATATACACCCAAAAATATATAAATAAATATATTATATTCAGGTTAGGACGTGGGGTGAATTTACCATTCACCACTTAAATGAAACAGACGCAAGCTTCCAGTTGCAGGCCACCTTTGACGATGGCAATGACGGGGTATCGAGCCCATGATAGGCCGTTCCTGGCCTCCGTCGCCTGATACTAAGCCAAAATATTCTTAAGGCCTACCCAAGGTATGTATACCTCGACGATACCTTTGACAATGGCAATGACTAGTCGTCTAACATCTTGGTCGTCCATTGATGTTCGACTTCCAAATCACTTCAAACTTGGTAGACTAACTCTAAACCTTATAATAATACATATTAGAACCTTATAACATCATTAAATACCCATAAACACATAAAACAACCTATTAGGAATCTATGTGACTTAGTCATCGAATGTCTTAGTCGTCCCTTAACGTTCGACTTCCCATACTTCTAATATTTTAGCTACTACATATATACTATATTTTAAACATATTTAGTACATTAGAACATTAATAAAAACCTGTTAGGATCCATACACCTTATCTCATTTTCGGGGTCTTACATGTATGAGACCCTTCAAGGTAAAGTACGCTTTGTCACGTCTAGACGATGCTCTTGGGGCATGACACAATTGGGAGAATCGGAGTTAGACCCACTTGTGTGAGCTAGTTTGTTCTACATTTCCATAACATTAAACATAAGGCAATCTCTCTTGATATGACCACTCTTCCCACAACTACAGAAACCATTCGTACCAACTAGGCAGTTTCCTTCACACTTCTAGTCACACTTTGCACAACTAGAATTTCAACATAAGATCAATCACTATTACTTCCTTATGGCTTATATCTATACACCCTATACTTGTAGCATTACAATATCCTTTGTTGTATAACCTCTTCTTAAACATTGGTTTATCTTTAATTTAAAGTTTATCCTTGGAAGAACCTCCATTATTGGTCCTTTCCCCCTTGGCTTTCCTAATTTTCTTCCAAATCCTAGTCTTCTCAACTTGTTGAGCATACACAATTAGATGTGATATTTCCATATTATCATGAAGAATTTCAACATGTTACTCTTTCTTTATTGAGTTGAATACACCTATCGCCAATCGACTCATCTCATCTCTAGGATTAGACACAAAAGACGAGGCATACTTAGACAACTTAGTCAACTTCAAGAAGTGCTCTTGGAAATCCATACCTCCTTGATGAAGATTGATAAACTCTTCAACTTCTGCCTCCCTCTTATCATGAGGAAATAACCTATCAAGGAATTCTTTCCTAAAGATCTCTTAACTTATGGGACCCGCTCATACAACCCTATTATCCTTTCATTGAGTTTACCATGATAGAGGCACATCCTTGAATTAATATGTGGATAGTTTGGATTTCTCACTTGAGTCACTCCCATTGCATACACAATCTTATCGACCTCCTATAGAAATTCTTGGGGATGCTTATTCACCTTAGACCCAATGAACGTCGGAGGATTCATCCTTGTGAAGTCCCTCAATCTTGAAGTAATGTTTCTTGCACGAGGATTCACATGGGCCCCAACTTCCCGATTTCTTGTAACGTCATATCTTAGGCTTGTGTAGTCACGACTTGAGTTTTAGTGTTTATGAGTTGAGTAAATGTTAGGAAATCTTCCCTTATCTCTCCATCGTTCATAATTGGGGGATCGAGCGGAACTTGTTTACTCTGGGAGCTTGCTCACTTTGGGGAACTTGATTATTTAAATGAGCTTAATTTCCTTGTGGAGGAACTCCCTCATTCGCCTTCTCCCCTTCAATTCTTATTGCTTCTCTTCTAGTAGTCACATACTATATGAACTAGAAAAGTATTATGATAATGGACTTTATAGAGTTAAGATTCTTGGCGCGACCAATGAGTGATGAAAAAAGTAAAAGTTCCTTAGAATATTATATCCTCTCATTCATAAGTGAAGTTCCTTCACACTCATGAACATGAATCTTCTTCACCTGGTTCTTGAGACATCAATCCTAAAGTTTTCCCAAAACCTTATGCTTTGACACAAAATTTGTTATTACCCAGAGGTACCCCTAGATGTGACACAATGTACTCGACCTCGATAAGGTCTCATACAAGCCGTTAGCTTATTCACCAATATATAAGCATAGAATAATGCGGGAATTTAAAATTTTTTTATAAAAAATTCAACTTATTTTCCTAAAGGAAAATACGATGTGTAGACTCTATCTCATAAACCATCTAATTACAATAGCTAATATCAAATAGGGACAATAACCCTTTACAACATAATAGTCTCATAAAATAAATTACATACGAAGTCTAATAAAAGTGTATTACAATGAAAACATAAAGTGGCATCAAATGCATGTCCTCGAATATTGAGGACATACAAATAGTCATGGAGAAGTCTATTCGAAGCTTCAACTCATAGGAGTGCAATCACTTTACGAAACCTACAATTGGTAGTAAAATAGAAGAAATATGGGTTAGCATAATTACTGTACGAAGTATGGAGGACATGCACAAAAATACTTTATATGCATAAAATGGATATTGAGTTTAAATCATGCCTTCTAGTTTAAAATCCACAAAGCACATTTAAGCAATACATAGTCAATTCATATCATAATGTAAAGATACATTCATTCCCATAAGTAACATCAATTATGATTTCAATTCATGTTATGCATATAAGAATTCACATAACCTAACACCATAAGAAAACCACCCCATTACCCCTTCATAAGTCCACTTTTGCAATGTGCAAGTGAAGTCACATACCCTCACTCATACCAAGTAAACTCATGACTATGAAATAATAGTAGTTCATATACATATTCATAATTCTATTGAGTAATGTCACCCTTAACACTGTTATATGTCATACAGACATAATGAGTAAGCTTTCATAATAATAAATAACCTCACCATAACCTCTCTTAAATCCTATTTCTGTAATGCACAAGTGGAGCCCCATACCCCAACTCATACTAAGTAGTACAACCTAAGAAGTCATAAAGTACATGTTCTTAGCTTTTTTTTATATTTGTATCATAATTCATATTCTTAACATATATGGAGATTCGTTATCTACATTGAATCTGGTGTGTTCTACCCCCACACCGAAAATAGGTGTTTAACTTGCCTAAGGAGAAACTAACATAATTAATGTCAAGGTGGATCCACTAGCTAAAGACCTACGTGGGGACATAGTTATGGAACAAAAATATTGCTACTAGAAACCCTGACTTGCTAAATGTAGAAGGAATGCATATGGGAAAGGAGACTTGTTAAGTGTAAAAGCCTCCATCTTATATTTATATTCACTCGGTGCTAAGCATAATTCTCTCAAAAGTAACTTTAAGTCTTTATTTAAGTCCATATTCATGAAAGAATTCACGTAGGCACTCAAACCAACCTGCATCATATAAGCTCCGATATTCCTTAGGTCAGAATGTCCTTTAACCTTGAATCGATAACATGTGAGAAAGCCTTTCATATCATATTCAGAAATTGTTAATGATAAGTTCCTTACATTCAACATCACAACACTACCATAATCATTGCATATCAGACACATTCATTTAGTGTCATGCTTAGTCATATCTAGGGTTGTGGGAAAAGAGATTTTATCCTAATACCATAATACATATGACAAGTATGCACCTTCACCTTTCAAGAGGATCAACATTCAATCATACAAATCTTCAACATACATGAACTTCAAGGAGATACGTCAAGATTTAACCCTATATGTTAGAATCAGAACATTACATAGAGTAAAAACATGATATAGTAATCTAATCAATGGAAAGATACTAGATTATCAAACTCCCTTCATCAATCAAGTCATACAATAGTTTGCAATTGAGAAAGAAGGGGAAAACATGTGTCTGATAGGGATTTTCTTCAAAAACTATGAACACACCGTAATTTTACCCATAATTCATCATTACTAAACATAAACAATCACAATTAAACAATTGAAATGTTTTTGGAAGATTGCCCATTATATTGAATAAAAACGTCGAATTTGGGGATGTTTTAAAACACATTTTGAAAGGGCTCCTCGGGGAAAATTTCCTAATGATGAAGGTAAAGGATCTAATCAGAGTCAAACTTGGATTTGAAAAAAAAAAACCTTTCCCTTATTAGCCGGAGTACCAGTGTACTCTTTTTTCTTTAGTAAAGGCGGATTAAGCCAAAAAATCTTTTTTTTTTCGAACAGTCTCAACGTTACATACCATAAGCCAATTCCCAAACGAATTTATGAAGAGAAACATGATCGTGGAGCCCTATCTTTGAGTTTTGACTTTGTTCTTCCATGGAGGATCACTAGAGAGAGAAATATTAGATGGTAGATGGGTAAATATTTTTTTTATTTGAAAGTGAATCGCTTGATGGAATTTCAAATCTAAAAAGTTCATATACCAATGGAAAAAAGAATAAAATAATAGGGACATAACTTTGGAAAAAACTAAGGTCCTTAAACGTTTTTAACTTAAAATTTGCTTACCTTCCCAACTTACGTTGCCCACTTTCTCCTTTTGGATCGCAAAGGGCACAAGGCGACTTGCCAAGTAACCCACTGCATCACCCAAACTTCATGTAACATTACTAAAAGAGGCAGATCATTAGTAGATCAAATGTCACGACCCATGACCGGGGCCGCGACTGGCACCCACAATTTCCCTCCTATGTGAGCGAACCAACCAATCTAACCCTTATCATTTTAACATATATCAACAGAAAATAATGCGGAAGACTTAAACTCATTAAATAAAACAAATCAACATCTATTAATTCCCCAAAATCTGGAAGTCATCATCACAAGAACATCTATCTCAA
>NC_028643.1:41089961-41096572 GCF_001406875.1 Solanum pennellii | reverse complement strand
GACGGTCCGTCACAATGGTCGTCGCAACCCCCCAAAATCCAGGTGGACTGTGACGGCCCGTCACACCTGTGACGGTCCGTCCTGCACCTCCGTCCTGACGGTCAGAGACTCGTTTCCCGTACCAATTTCTCAAGAGTTGAAGTGTTTTGCAACGGGAGCTTACGACGGCTCGTCGTGGATGTGACGGCACGTCCTGCAGGTCCGTCACCGATTACAGAGAGTCGATTTTCAGTACCCAATTTCAGAATTTCTAAGTATGCTGAAACGAGACATCTGTGATGGGCCGTCGTGCCTATGACGGTCCGTCGTGATGTCCGTAATCTTAGCCAGTTTTTCCAGAAATAAATCTGCTGCTCAAAACGACTAAACAGGTCGTTACATCAAAAGACCAAATGGGTGATGTGCCCACTTGCTTGGCGAGGTATGACATAGCTTCCCCTTTGTTCTTGAATATAGGAAAATGAGGAAACCCACTAGGAGATCACAATGCACAAGGGCAACTCGCCCAACCCTTTGCGCCATCAAGTATCCCTATCGCCAAAAGGTCCATCAAAGAACAAGTCTTCTTCCTCTTTATATTGTTAGAATTGGCCCTTTCTTGCACCCTAGGATACTTTCTATCCCAAAATAGTTTTAAAGAATCCTAGACATAAACTTAAAGTCACACTCACCCTCACATTAAGGCTTTAGCTTAACCTATCATTTTTCTTAGTCGTTACATTTATGGTTCTAACTTGGAAAGTAGGACAACAATTTATAGTGTGGGATACACTGGGTTCCATGTTATCACTCACATGGTGTCTATGTCATTTAAGGATATTTCTTACAATAAATAATAAACAAAGGTACTTGAAGAAGTATCTCACATGTGGTCAAAAATAGTTTTACTTTCTTTAATGATGATTTATTCTTATGTGTTCTGACTCACTTATCTTATATTTTGACTTGGTCTTTATATATCAAGAAAATGTCTTTTTAGCATGATTTTATACTTGTTATATGTTTATACTAACACATAATTTTGCACAATATTTCAATAAAAAGGGTTTGAAGCTCCTATATGGCATCTTCGTGACTAAGGATATATTCGTAAGAATATTAAAGATTGGTGAATCCTAATGTTCCTAGGACCAATTATTTACTTTAGTTATGCATTTATTCTTCAATTTTAAACTTGATGTAGGGATTACATCTCGATTTTCTTATGCACTAAGATGGCTTTGAGATGATACTTTCATTTTCTATATTAAACTTTTATATGTAGAAACTGTGTTTTAAATCTTTTAAACAATATTACCTTGTATGATGTATGCAAAATGGCTTGTATAAGGCTTTTCAGGAACTTGTATGTCATTTTACCACCTTAAAAAGAACTAAGGTTAACTAGAGCTTCATGAATGTTTATTGAGTTAATTTTTAGTTAAAATGAGTTATATTGATGTTCTTATGCAGTCTGTGAAGTTTGGTTATGATTTGAGGTCAAACGTCCAAGAACGTTCATGACATTCGGAAGGTGTGCCTTAGAATGTATTTGTGTCTCTTCATGTTTTTGAGTGAGTTCTACATGTTCGTTTTGCTTGAAATTAGTGTGGGATGTTCCTAAGACCTAGAAGAATATGTTTACGGGTTTATCATCCGAGAAAGACCCCACCTAGGACCCCCAAGGGGCCCTAGAGAAGGGCCCAAGACTTAAGTCTAAAACTGCCTGGCTGTGTTCACCAACGGGACAAGTTGACCAATTGACGACTCCTAGAATTGGTCCGTCGATTGGACTTGAAGGTTTGAAGGTGTTAAGGGTTGCGAACCCAACTAACTAACACTCATAAACGAGGCATTGTTTGAAACACGATCCGTTGGTTGATATTCGTTGATGCTACATGCAAAAGATGTCTCGTCTGCTGCCTTGACTTAGGGTATTTTATAAATTCACCCAATGTATTTTATGACCCTAGGATGATATTTTAAGGGTTTCTAACTTATATCCGATTAGTTTTATGTACAGACATAGACAATACCCCTCACTTTAAATATTCAAACTCCCTCTTTAAATACTTAGTATGCATTCTAAGTGTGGTTTTGAAGGCCTACTATACCAAATGATGTGATAATGAAGATGGTTCATGTATTGTATATTATGAAGCTTGAATGACATGTTGTGCTTAGATTATGCATAAATGCAGTATATGATTATGTGAAGCATGTAAAGTGTGTGATTTGGTGAATGAACATCTAAAGCATTTATAGAAGTATGTATAAATGAAATGATTCTTATATTTAGGATGTTCTCACATGTATAAACACACACTTAAATGAATAAATGAACCTAAGTTAAGTAAATAGAGGAATTTTGAGGGGGACACTCTTCCTGAGATGAGATGAAGATACCAATTTTAAGTGGAAGCGGAATTAAGAGTGAGAGAAAGATGTAGAGGAAAGGGAAGATTTTATTATGAGGGAAAGCCATCTATTTATACAAGAAAACTCAACACTTTGGCCAAATGTCCGACACTCCTTTTCATACTACTTTACACCTAGCCTATTTATATTCGTCCAACACAAGAAAACAAAACACATAATTGGCCTTTATTTTTTATATGGCCGACATACTATTCACTATATTTACTTTACGACTTTAAAATAAAAACATTACAAATAGCTGCTATACATTGGCTAACAAAAAGTAAATCTTATCTTCAAAGGAATCTTATCTTTGAAACATCCTATCTTTTGCTTTTACATTTCAACAATTCTTATCTCTTTGTTGGCCATCTTCTTTATGTCTTTTTCTTCTTTTGTTTTGTCATCATAGCTTGCTTATCTCTTTCGCTTTTTACTCCAAATCAACATCTGGTATAACATTATCTTCTCCGTTACATTTGGAAAATCAGTGATCTGGGTATTTTTGTCCAATAACTTTACAATATATGATTAATAACTCTTCTGAAATAAATTCCTTTTTTAATGCTCTTGTTGTAGGTTGTTCCTCTAGTTTTAATAATGATAAAATCCATCGCTGGACTTCATCCATATCTGCTCTTCTTAATTCTTTGGAGTTTGAATATATCATAACTTGGTCTCTTGCATAGTAACTCCAAATAGCATTGCCGTTTAAATAATTGTTAGCTAGTTCATGTATAATTGTTGACATACCAATTATCCTTTTTATTTGCATAAAAGTTTTGTATTTCTATCTTTGGTATTTCAGCTTGTTTTTCTATATCTTCTGGTATTATCATATCCTTGGTCAAACCTATCTTTATAACTTGAATTAGTGACTTGATTTCTTCATATAATATCTCAGCTGGTGTTGTATAAAACTTAATATAAAATAAATTTCCTTTGGTAACTCTTTTGTATATGACGAACGCTTTGTATAATTATGGTATTCCACTAATTTCTTCTCCATCATATGTGTATACGGTACTTAGTAATCCATAACTGTAACATGTTTTAACTAAGTTTGAACTAGTTTTGGGTTGTGCAATCAATCTATTATATCCTTGTAGTTTTTGGGTTATATAATCTTCATTTGGGTTTTTGGTTTGTGTGGATCTGGGGTTTAAATTTAAATATGTTTGGATCTTATATATGTTTTCAATATATGATTGTGTAATGTAATTGTATCTCTTTTTATCACTTTGTATGCTAACTGTGTATGCAGAGGTTTGTGGTTCTGTGGGTATTTGTTTTTGTGTATTTTGGGTAAATGGTTTTATAAATAAATGGTTTAAGTTTGTATTTCTTGATTTCTCACTAACTCTTCTGCTTGTACCTGCAGCTGTATTTAAACAAACATTATGGGTTTTAGGGAGTTTCCCATCGTCTCCTTTTATCTCTGGAATTTTACCGTCTTCGATCGACGTAGCTCTGCTTTTTTATAGTCATGCTGCTGACTTATATTAGCTTTAGACCTCAGGTTATCTTCATTAGTCTTTAGCTTTTGTATCTCATTGTCCATTCTGTCCACTTTAGTACAAAGTGTAGTAATGGCTTTGAGTAGTTCTTCAATTGTATCTTCGCTTTTGTTCTCAGTCTGAGTAGCTTTGTCTTGATAAGTAGTCTACAACACCATTCTTATTAGTCTTTATTACTTCAATTGTAGATGTAAAGTTTAATATATTTAATACCAATCTTCTTATTTCTTTAGTTGTAACTGAATCTTGTAATTTTCCAGTAATCCACCATTTAACTTGTGTATTATCTGTTCTCACAATAAATTCATTGTAAACTATATATGGTTCAAACGCTAATAAATATTAATATAATGCAAATAACTCTTTCCTATTTATTTCCCATTTTAGTTGTGCTTCTGTATATGACCCTGAGTAATATCTACAATGATGTTCAGTTTGTTCATTATCATATCTGTACTTTAAAACTCCTCCATAACTATAATTACTTGAGTCTGTTTCTAATATATATATAAATCGTTTTTCTTCATCTGGAAAATATAGTTTTGGTAATTTTTTGCATAAATTCTTGATACGTCTTATATGATCTTTATCTTTATTATCAAAATAATATTCAACATCTTTCCTAAGTTTTTTATGTAATGGTTTTAGATATTCTGCTGATTTTGGTATATATTCTCTTACCTGATTTACTATTCCTAAAGATGATTGTAATTTCTTTTTTGTATCTATATTTTCATCACTATTAACAATTTTTTGTACTATATGTGTTTGCATTTTTATTCCATTTTTATCTATTTGTATTCCTAGAAATTCTATCTGTGGTTTCATCATTTCTGCTTTCTTTTTACTTAAGCTTATACCAGAATGTTTAGTTAGATGTATAAATTTTTCTAATAATCTAATAGGTTCATCTTGTGTTTTTGAGTATAATAATATATCATCGATATAAACAATGCAATTTTCTAATTGATTAAAATAGTTGTCCATAAAATGTTGGTATCTACCTGGTGCATTTTTATATCCAAATTGTAGAACATTTCATTCATAAAATCCTTGTGGTACAGTAAATGTTGTTAGCTGTTTAGATTCTTCTTCTAGTTTTAAGTGATAAAATCCTGATTTACAATCAAATTTACTGATATAATTATATCCTTGTATCTGTCTTATTTTTAGTATCTTATTTGGTATTGGGTAATTATATGTTTTAGTTTTAGCATTTAGGTTGCGATAATCTATAACCATTCTACTTTTACCTCATTTTTGTTCACTATGTTTATTAACTATAAATGCTGGACATGTATGTTTACTATTGCTTTCTTGCATATAATTATTCTTCAATAATTCATCTATATTAACTTTGAATTCTTCTAGATCACAAAAATTATATTTTAATGGTTTTTGTGTTATTATATTATTTTCATCTATTAATTCAATTTTTACTTTCATTTTATACTTTTCCCATCCTTGTAATGGATTTTCACTATATAATAATTATAGTTATTCTTTAATTATTTTAACTTTTTATATTGTAAATATGATAATTTCTAATTGCGATATTTGATTTTTATTTATATTTTCAATTTCTTGGTTTATCTTTTCACTTCCATTTATCCATTCTATAGGTTTACGTTGTTTATTATTTACTCTTTTTGCTCTTATCTTATTTCCGCATGGTGTAGTAAACCACCATTGTGTTTTCGTTATAATATGTGGGTAAAATCTTTCTTCAAATGGCATTCCTAATAACATATATTTTGTTGTAAATTCAAAATTAGACATTTCTTCTATTGTTAGTATTTTATCCCATATTTGTATTTTTATATTTTTTGCTTTATATGTAATAATACTTCCTTCATTATTAAATCCTGTTAGAAAAAGTTAAACCATACAATATAGAAAATGAACAATTAACAATAACTTGCCAAAATTAGAAAATAATTATCAAAAGAACAAAATGAATAATGTAAATATATATACTTGCAAAAATTATTGTAGAAGGATATCACAACAGATACTATACTCGTATGATAGATACAGGAGCAGAAGCGAATATATGTAAATATAATTTTTTACCAGAAGATAAATGGGAAAAATTAGAAACACCTATGGTGGTAACATGATTTAATAATGAAGGAAGTATGATTACATATAAAGCAAAAAATATAAAAATACAAATATGGGATAAAATACCTATACTAAATAAGAGGATAATAAACAAAGAAATACAAGATATAAAAGCTAAAACACCCATAAAATACGTACATTTAGGAGGAACAGAAATATTAATAAAAGCATGTTTTAGAGAGGGAATAGATACACCCATTGAAATATATTTAGGAGATGATAGAATTATACACCCTATAGAAAAAAGCGTAATCAGTGTAGTAAAAGGAAACTTAATATACCAAAAATTTAAATTCATAATAAGTGTCAACTACTCGGTAGCATTGTCACGACCCAAAACGGGCCGCGAGTGGCACTCACACTTAACCTACTATGTGAGCGAACCAACCAATCTAAACCCCAACATTTCAACCATAAATAACAAAATATAATGCGGAAGACTTTAACTCATTAATGAAAATCGATTAAATAACTTATAAAAACTCAATACTATTTATTCCCAAAACCTGGAAGTCATCACCACAAGAACATCTATCCTCAAATTACTAATCTAAGAGTATCTAAGAAGCTAAA
>NC_028643.1:41089741-41089828 GCF_001406875.1 Solanum pennellii | reverse complement strand
TGCAATCCACAAATAACAAAGAAAAACAATTACAAGTAGGGGTCAGTACGAAACACGAGTACTGAGTAGGTATCATCGGCCAACTCA
>NC_028643.1:41086011-41089650 GCF_001406875.1 Solanum pennellii | reverse complement strand
AATCATTTACAATATCACCAACCACATCTATGAGGACTCAAGCCTCCATACCATACTCTTTTGGGAAACATGTTCTTTACATTGAGTATATTAACTTATTTCAAGATTCATTATCTTTATCCCTCTCATGTCGGTACGTGACACTCCGCTCCACTACTACTATCCTGGTGTCGGAACGTGACACCCGATCCATATGCTATCCTGGTGTCGGAAGGTGACACTCCGATCCATATACTATCCTGGTGTCGGAACGTGACACTCCGATCCATATACTATCCTGGTGCCGGAACGTGACACTCCGATCCATATACTATCCTGGTGCCGGAACGTGACACTCCGATCCATATACTATCCTGGTGCCGGAACGTGACACTCCGATCCATATACTATCCTGGTGCCGGAACGTGACACTCCGATCCATATACTATCCTGGTGCCGGAACGTGACACTCCGATCCATATACTATCCTGGTGCCGGAACGTGACACTCCGATCCATATACTATCCTGGTGCCGGAACGTGACACTCCGATCCATATACTATCCTGGTGCCGGAACGTGACACTCCGATCCATATACTATCCTGGTGCCGGAACGTGACACTCCGATCCATATACTATCCTGGTGCCGGAACGTGACACTCCGATCCATATACTATCCTGGTGCCGGAACGTGACACTCCGATCCATATACTATCCTGGTGCCGGAACGTGACACTCCGATCCATATACTATCCTGGTGCCGGAACGTGACACTCCGATCCATATACTATCCTGGTGCCGGAACGTGACACTCCGATCCATATACTATCCTGGTGCCGGAACGTGACACTCCGATCCATATACTATCCTGGTGCCGGAACGTGACACTCCGATCCATATACTATCCTGGTGCCGGAACGTGACACTCCGATCCATATACTATCCTGGTGCCGGAACGTGACACTCCGATCCATATACTATCCTGGTGCCGGAACGTGACACTCCGATCCATATACTATCCTGGTGCCGGAACGTGACACTCCGATCCATATACTATCCTGGTGCCGGAACGTGACACTCCGATCCATATACTATCCTGGTGCCGGAACGTGACACTCCGATCCATATACTATCCTGGTGCCGGAACGTGACACTCCGATCCATATACTATCCTGGTGCCGGAACGTGACACTCCGATCCATATACTATCCTGGTGCCGGAACGTGACACTCCGATCCATATACTATCCTGGTGCCGGAACGTGACACTCCGATCCATATACTATCCTGGTGCCGGAACGTGACACTCCGATCCATATACTATCCTGGTGCCGGAACGTGACACTCCGATCCATATACTATCCTGGTGCCGGAACGTGACACTCCGATCCATATACTATCCTGGTGCCGGAACGTGACACTCCGATCCATATACTATCCTGGTGCCGGAACGTGACACTCCGATCCATATACTATCCTGGTGCCGGAACGTGACACTCCGATCCATATACTATCCTGGTGCCGGAACGTGACACTCCGATCCATATACTATCCTGGTGCCGGAACGTGACACTCCGATCCATATACTATCCTGGTGCCGGAACGTGACACTCCGATCCATATACTATCCTGGTGCCGGAACGTGACACTCCGATCCATATACTATCCTGGTGCCGGAACGTGACACTCCGATCCATATACTATCCTGGTGCCGGAACGTGACACTCCGATCCATATACTATCCTGGTGCCGGAACGTGACACTCCGATCCATATACTATCCTGGTGCCGGAACGTGACACTCCGATCCATATACTATCCTGGTGCCGGAACGTGACACTCCGATCCATATACTATCCTGGTGCCGGAACGTGACACTCCGATCCATATACTATCCTGGTGCCGGAACGTGACACTCCGATCCATATACTATCCTGGTGCCGGAACGTGACACTCCGATCCATATACTATCCTGGTGCCGGAACGTGACACTCCGATCCATATACTATCCTGGTGCCGGAACGTGACACTCCGATCCATATACTATCCTGGTGCCGGAACGTGACACTCCGATCCATATACTATCCTGGTGCCGGAACGTGACACTCCGATCCATATACTATCCTGGTGCCGGAACGTGACACTCCGATCCATATACTATCCTGGTGCCGGAACGTGACACTCCGATCCATATACTATCCTGGTGCCGGAACGTGACACTCCGATCCATATACTATCCTGGTGCCGGAACGTGACACTCCGATCCATATACTATCCTGGTGCCGGAACGTGACACTCCGATCCATATACTATCCTGGTGCCGGAACGTGACACTCCGATCCATATACTATCCTGGTGCCGGAACGTGACACTCCGATCCATATACTATCCTGGTGCCGGAACGTGACACCCGATCCTCTATTACTATCCTGGTGTCGGAACATGACACCCGATCCTCTAATCTCATTACTTTAGTTCATCAAGCCTTCTTTTATACCAAGGCATCATCATTAACAAAGTAAATTTAGGATATATGATTCAACAGCCTCATCACGCTAGTTTCATCACAATTATATATAAACACATCATGCATACACACAATTAAGCATATTGGATACTTTGCAATACTACCCAATACATATCATTCGCTATTAAGAGTTTACCATGAAATAGCATAAACCATAACCTACCTCCACCGAAGAATTGTGATCAAGCAATCTACTTTCCCAATGCTTTTCTTTCCTCTTCGTTTCTCCTCTCTCCCGTTCGTTCGTTCTCTCTCTCCTTGCTCTTTCTATTTTTCTTATTTCAAAACCCTCTTTCTTTTACCCTAATTAGCATATAATTAAGTATAAAAGATGATAAAATACCCCACTATTTGTTTCAAGGTTATCTCTTTTAACCCCTAAGAAATTGAATTATTAACATGAAACCACTAACTTTATAATTATAAGCAGGAATAGTCCAAAACGCCCCTTAAAACATTTAGCAGAAATCCGACCCAGTCAGGGTTACGCAGCCTGTGACGGTCCGTCATGGCTGTGACGGTTCGTCCTGCAGGTTCGTCGCAAAGTTCAGAGAGTTAATTTCTGTGGAAGATGTGTGACGGTCCGTCTTGCCACGATGGTCTGTCCTTCCATTCCGTTACGAAGTTCAGAGAGTCGATTTCACTACCCAAATTTCAGAATTCTAAGTGTTTTGGAACGAGACCCCCACGACGGTCCGTCGTGCCCATGACGGTCCGTCGTGGGATCCGTCGACTCAGCCAGTTTTTCCAGAAATAAAATATGCTGCTCAAAACGACTAAACAGGTCGTTACAATAGATACCAATTTACCCATCGTTCGTCCTCGAACGATCACAAGAAGAAAAACAAGGGCAAAAGGGAGTACCTGAATCTGTAAACAGGTGTGGGTATCTTTCTTGCATATCAGCCTCCTTCTCCCAAGTAGACTCTTAAACCGGCCGATTCTTCCGTTGAATCTTGATGGATGCAATCTCCCTTGACCTCAACTTGCGGACTTCTCTATCTAAAATAGCAACAGGCTCCTCCTCATACGACAAATTCTCATAAAAAAGAACTGAATCCCAACGAATAATGTAGTTTCCATCCCCATGGCATCTTTTCAACATAGACACATGAAATACCGGATGCACTCCTGA
>NC_028643.1:41075393-41080254 GCF_001406875.1 Solanum pennellii | reverse complement strand
AAGTAAATTTAGGATTTAAGATTCAACAGCCTCATCATTCTAGTTTCATCACAATTATATATAAACACATCATCAATACACACAATTAAGCATATTGGAGACTTTACAATACTACCCAATACATATCATTCGCTATTAAGAGTTTACTATGAAATAGCATAAACCATAACCTACCTCCACCGAAGAATTGTGATCAAGCAATCTACTTTCCCAATGCTTTGCTTTCCTCTTCGTTTCTCCTCTCTCTCGTTCGTTCGTTCTTCCTCTCCTTGCTCTTTCTATTTTTCTTATTTCAAACCCCTCTTTCTTTTCCCCTAATTAGCATATAATTAAGTATAAAAGATGATAAAATACCCCACTATTTGTTTCAAGGTTATCTCTTTTAACCCCTAAGTAATTGAATTATTAACATTAAACCACTAACTTTATAATTATAAGAAGGAATAGTCCAAAACGCCCCTTATAACATTTAACAGAAATCCGACCCAGGCAGGGTTACGCAGCCTGTGACGGTCCGTCATGGCTGTGATGGTCCGTCCTGCCCACGACGGTCCGTCCTGCCATTCCGTTACGAAGTTCAGAGAGTCAATTTCAGTACCCAAATTTCAGAATTCTAAGTGTTTTGGAACGAGACCCCCACGACGGTCCGTCGTGCCCATGATGGTCCGTCGTGGGATCCGTCGACTCAGCCAGTTTTTCCAGAAATAAAATCTGTTGCTCAAAACGACTAAACAGGTCGTTACAAGCATTAACAGTAGGTTGCACTTATTATGAATTTAAATTTTTGGTATATTAAGTTTCCTTTTACTACACTGAGTACGCTTTTTTCAATAGGGTGTATAATTCTATCATCTGCTAAATATATTTCAATGGGTGTATCTATTCCCTCTCTAAAACATGCTTTTATTAATATTTCTGTTCCTCCTAAATGTACGTATTTTATGGGTGTTTTAGCTTTTATATCTTGTATTTCTTTATTTATTATCCTCTTATTTAGTATAGGTATTTGTGCTTTTCCTTTTGTATATTTACAATCTATGATGTATTCTTTCTGACTAACTACATATTATTCATCTTTTTGTCTCTTGAACCAATTTCTTATTATAGGTATTTCAAGTATTTTTTCTACACATAGGTCTAATTCTTTTCCTTTTATTTGTTCAAAAATTGTATTATCAAATATAATTTTTTGTTCTGATAATTCTTCATTTTGATAGTCTTCTTTAGATATTATTTTTATGTCGTCTTCAGACATTAGATTTCTTCGTTCATTACATCATTTTCTAGATCAATATTTTCTTCTTCATTTTCAGTTTCTATATCTGATACTTCATATATACTATCGTTTTCACTTAGTTCATAGTCTATATATTCTATTTGCATGTATTCTTCATTATCTTTAATTACTTCTACTATTTGTTTTCCTTTTGGATTTTTAGGTAACTTACAATCTCTAGCTAAATGTCCTATCTTTCCGCAGTTATAACAAGTACATTCTGGTGGTTTTCTCTTTGGTCTATACGATCTTTTTATTTTATAATTTTTTACATAATATCTTTGTCTTGTTTTTTTGTATTTGTACCTAGTTTTGGTTTTCCTATAATTTTTGTATCGCTTAGGTTTTTGTTTTTTATAATATTTATTTGTACATCCAAACTGTGGTGCTGTTTTATCTTTACAACATGCCAGATTTTTAATTAATACTTTTTCCATTTTAATTTTCTCTTTTTGGTTTTCACATAATTGAATAAACCATTGATGTAGAAATTTTATTCTAGCTCCTAAAGTATCTGTTAATCCTTCATTGTTCCAATCTTTAATTATTTTTGTACTAAATGGTTCTGGTAGTTTTGTAAAATATTGTTGTCTTATCTCTTTTGCTTCATTTGTATCATATCTTGCTTTGTAATAATATTCTTTGAATGCACATGTGTATTCTTCTTTATAACACATTTTACATATAGCCAATTTTTTCATAAGTTGTCTATTTATTATTTTTTCTCTATTTTGTTCCTTTATTTCTGTGGTCATACCACCAAATTCATTTCGTATTGCTAATTCATATTTATCTAGTATATCTATAGTTGTTGTTGATGGAGATCCATCTATTTTCTTTTCACTCTAAGTGTTTCTAGACTTTCTTGAGGTAAATTTCCTATCCATAATTTTGTTGTTCCAACAAATGTTCTTTCTATATATCCTGGTGTTTCTTTTGTTGTTATGTTGTTATCAATTAGTTGTTTAGATATATTTCCTACCCATAGTAAGATTGCTTTATTTATATCTATAACACAATCTAGATCTAAAAAGTTATATTGTTCAGTTATTGGTCGAGGTGTCCATTTTGTATTTAATCTACTATTCTATATTGCATTTGTTCTATCTGATCGTTCGTAATTATCTGTATAATAAGTTGGTGTTGTCCATCTAGGACTACTTCTAGGACTATTGTCAGGGGTTTTAACTCTTGATGTACTAGGTTGATTTATATCTCCTGTATTTATTTCTAATTTTTTTGGGTTATTTACTTGTTCTAAAATTTATGTGTATGTTTCACTTATATCACTTATTTCTGATTTTTGATCATTCATTGTATCTTATTCTTCTATTTCGTTTATTTCAAGGTTTTCATTTAATTTTTGTTTCATTTTATTCATTTCATTAGTTAATTCTAGTTCAAGTTCTTTATCTTTTTCTATTTGTTTCTCTTTTTGTTTGGTTTCATATAATAATTATAGTTTTGCTAATTCTTTTTCTAATTCACTTATTCTTGTATTTTTTATTTCTTCTAGATGTTGTACTTCTTTCTTTGCTTGTGTTTTTGTTTTTTCAATTTCTTTTGATTTATCTATTTCTTCATTTTCCTTTGTTATTCTTATCATAGCTGTCAGACTATCTTCTAATTTTGCTGTTTCTTTTTCTAACATTAAATATAAGTTATTTCCTATTTTTTTTATATCGTCTTCCTAAATTTGAAAATATTATTTCTATTACTAAGCCATATTGATTTTCATATGTCGTCTACTGTAAATTCTTCTTTATTCATTATGATTTATAATTTGTATCATGTTGTAACTTATATTCAAGGAAATTTATTTGTATTTCTAGCATAAATTTAACTTTTCTTTGTGCTAATATTGATTTATTACATACTCCTGCTAACATATTGTCACGACCCAAAACGAGCCGCGAGTGGCACCCACACTTATCCTCCTATGTGAGCGAACCAACAAATCTAAACCCCAACGTTTACCAATATTTCAACCATAATGAACAAAATATAATGCGGAAGACCAAAACTCATTAATATAACCAATAAATAAACTTCTAAAGTATAATACTTATCATCCCCAAAATCTGGAAGTCATCACATCAAGAACATCTATCCTCAAATTACTAAGTCTAAGAGTATTTAAGAACTAAGATAAGTAAAACGATAGTCCATGTCCGAGCTTCAAGGACATCAAGACGTGAATGACAGAATCCAGTCCGAGCTAGGAACAATAGCTCACCCTTAAATCTGACGTGCTGGAGACTGGCTAGAGTTGCAGACGAGTCGAAGTCACTTGTGCACTTGCTGCACTCCACAAAACAACATGAAGAACATAAAAGTAGGGGTCAGTACAAGGAACACGTACTGAGTAGGTATCATCGGCCAACTCAAAATAGAAAGCAATATATATACGGAATAATAATGTAAAATCAACCACAATACTTAACAGGTGACAATCAACAAGTACAAGAACCATTGGCAACAACACCAAGCACACCAATGAGGACTCAAGCCTCCACACCATACTCATTTGGGAACTAGATTCTTTGAGTTCGAGTACATTAAGTTAATTCAAGATTACTTCTCTTTATTCTTATCGTGTCGGAACGTGACACTCCGATCCCCTAATGCTACGAGTCCGAACGTGACACTCTGATCCCCTAATACTACGTGTCGGAACGTGACACTCCGATCCACTATTCTTATGTGTCGGAACGTGACACTCCGATCCATTATTCCTACGTGTCAGAACGTGACACTCCGATCCATTATTCCTACGTGTCGGAACGTGATACTACGATCCATCTATCTCATTATTTCAGTTGATCAAGCTTTCTTTATGTCAAGCATCATCTTAGCAAAGAGGATTTAGGATTGAAGGTTCAGCAATCTCTTCATTCTAATCACCACAATTATACGATCACAACATACAAACACATAATCAAGTATATAGAAGACTTTACAATACCACCCAATACATATCAATCGCTATTAAGAGTTTACTATCACATAGCATAAACCATAACCTACCTCCACCGAAGAATCGTGATCAAGCAAGCTCTCTCCCCAATGCCTTTTGCTATCCTCTTCGTTCTCTCTCTCTCTCGCTCGTTCTCCCCTTTCTGTCTTTTCCTTTTATTCTCCAAATTCTTTTTCTTTAACCCTGATTATCATATAATTCATTATGATAAAAGTAACCCATTATTTATTTCAAGGTTATCTCCTTTAACCCCCAAGTAAATAAATTATTAAAATTACCCCACTAATTTCGTAAAGTTTGTCATGAATAGTCCAAAACATCCCTTTAAAACTTTTAGCAGAAATCTGACCCAGTTAGGTTACGCAACCTGTGACGGTCCGTCGTGTCTATGACGGTCCGTCCTGCAGGTCCGTCACAAAGTTCAGAGATTTAAATTAGGTAAAGAGGCTTGTGATGGCCCGTCGTATCTGCGACGGTCCGTCCTGCAGTTTCGTCGCGAAGATCAGAGAGTCGATCTCAGTACCCAGATTTCAGAGTTGATGTGTTTTGGAACGAAGACCCTCGACGGTCCGTCGTGACCATGACGGTCCGTCGCCTGATCCGTCGAC
>NC_028643.1:41056848-41072450 GCF_001406875.1 Solanum pennellii | reverse complement strand
ATACCATATCTCGAATTCGGCTCAGCTTCTCATCAGCAAATTGATTTCCCTTAATCTTGTCAAGAAAAGAGGATCTTGCCTCCACACAGGCCAAATATCCTCCTTTCTCTAGTACTTCCAGCCTCATAAAGTCATTAGCCAACTTCTGAACCTCTCTAGCCAATGGGCGTCTAGAAACCTGTAAGTGGGCAAAGCTACCCATGCTCCCTGCCTTTCTACTTAAAGCATCTGCCATAACATTTGCTTTTCCTGGGTTATACAATATAGTAATATCATAGTCCTTCAATAGTTCCATCCACCTCCTCTGCCTCAAATTCAAATCTTTCTGAGTAAAGACATACTGTAAACTACGATGATCTGTATAAACTTCACACTTGACCCCATATAGATAATGTCTCCATTGCTTTAATGCAAATACTACTGCAGCCAACTCCAAATCATGGGTCGGATAGTTACGTTCATGCACTTTTAATTGCCTCGAAGCATAAGCAATTACATTTCTCTCCTGCATTAGCACTGCACCCAAACCAGAATAAGATGCATCACAATAAACAATGAAATTCTTACCTTCCACTGGCAAGGTAAGAATTGGTGCAGTAGTCAACAAAGTCTTGAGTTTCTGAAAACTTTCTTCACATTCTTCCGACCATACAAAGGGAACATTCTGCTTAGTCAAATTTGTTAGCTGCGAAGCAATAGAAGAAAATCCCTTGACAAATCGACGGTAGTAGCTAGCTAAACCAACAAAGCTCCTTACCTCTGTAACATTAGTAGGTCTTACCCAACTCTTCACTGCTTCAATCTTAGAAGGATCCACCATCACTCCATCCTTAGAAACCACGTGCCCCAAGAAGGACACTGAATCTAGCCAAAACTCACACTTGGAGAATTTGGCATAAAGCCTTTTCTCCCTCAACAACTCCAATACAATTCTCAAATGCTCCTCATGTTCTTTCCTGCTCTTTGAGTATATCAGTATATCATCAATAAATACAATAACAAAGAGATCCAGATATGGCTTAAAAATCCCGTTCATCAGACTCATGAAAGCAGCAGGGGCATTCGTAAGCCCAAAAGACATTACTAAGAATTCGTAATGCCCATACCTGGTTCGAAAAGCAGTCTTTGGCACATCTGCTGCCCGTATTTTCAATTGATGATAACCGGATCTCAGATCAATTTTAGAGAAGACACAAGCACCTTGTAACTGATCGAACAAATCATCAATTCGAGGAATAGGATACTTGTTCTTAATAGTTACCTTATTCAGCTGCCTGTAGTCTATGCACATCCGAAGGCTTCCATCCTTCTTTTTCACAAATAAAACAGGAGCACCCCAAGGGGATGCACTTGGTCTAATAAAACCTTTACCTAACAACTCCTGAAGTTGGGCCTTTAACTCCCTTAACTCAGCTGGAGCCATTCTATAAGGGGGGATGGAAATGGGGCGAGTACCCGGCTCCAGATCAATACAAAAATCAATATCCCTATCCGGTGGCATACCAGGAAGGTCTGCAGGAAACACATCCAAAAACTCACAGACTATCGAAACAGACTCAATCGAAGGTACTTTGGAAGTATCATCCCTGAGATGTGCCAAGAAGGCTAAACAACCTTTACTAACCATCCTCTTAGCGCGAAGAAAAGAGATAATACGGACTGGGGTGGAAATGTAGTCACCCTCCCACACTAGCGGATCTGTCCCAGGCTTGGCCAATGTCACAGTTTTAGCATTACAATCTAAGATTGCAAAATTTGGGGAAAGCCAAGTCATACCCAAAATTACATCAAAATCAACCATTTCTAGGATAATCAAATCTACATAGGTATTGCTCCCTACAAAAGTCACAAGGCAAGACCTATACACCTTCTCAACTATCACAGACTCACCCACAGGAATAGAGACACTAATAGGCATGTCAAGCAATTCTCAATGTAAATCAAGACTAGTAGCAAATGAGGAAGATACATATGAAAATGTGGATCCAGGATCAAATAATACAGAAGCCATGCAATCACAGACCAAAAGATTACCTGTGATAACAGCATCAGATGTCTCTGCTTCAGACCTCCCGGAGAAAGCATAACAATGGGCCCTATCACCTGTCTATCCATTGCCCCTATCATGTAGCGCCGCAGCAGTTCCAGCTTGCCCGCCACCCCGACTGATTGGGTGACCACCATTACCTTGGCCACCAGGTCCTCCAGAATGGCTGCCTCTCCCATGACCACCTCTACCTCTAACCATTGGGGGCCTGTAACTCTGTTTTGGACAATACCTCCTAATATGTCCAGCCTCCCCACATCCATATCGATTCCTGGAGTCAAGCATAGGTCTTTGTGAAGGTGACGAAGTATGAGGATAACCACTAAACTCGGAAAAAGGCTGACTGGGCTGCGATGGACCCTCACCTAAAGCCTGCAGGGAAGAATAAATAGGGCGGTTTTGGTAACCTCGTGAACTCTTCCCTCTAGAGTAAGAACCTCTAAACTCACCTCCCTTACGGAACTTCTTAGATGTCGACGCCATGGTGAAGTCGTCTGGCTTCACCCCCTCCACTTCTATCACAAAATCAACCACTTCCTGAAAGGATTTTGCTGCAGCAGCTACCTGTAAGGCTGGGATCCGCAAATCTGACCTCAATCCCTTCACAAAACGGCGAATCCGCTCTTGTGGACTGAAACAAAGCTGAGTGGCATACCTAGATAGTGCACGAAATTTAGCCTCATAAGCAGCAACAGACATCCTTCCTTGCTCTAGGCTCAGGAATTCATCTCTCCTCCTATCCCTCAAAGTCCGGGGTATATACTTCTCCATAAATAAGCTAGAGAATGATGCCCAAGTCATAGGTGGTGCCTGTGCTGGTTGACACTCAACATACGACCGCCACCACATTTTGGCATCCCCCTGAAACTGATAGGTCACAAACTCCACACCGAATCGTTCTACTATGTCCATCTTATGTAGCAGCTCATGACAATCAACCAGAAAATCATAGGCATCTTCAGATTCAGCACCCTTGAATACTGGAGGTTTTAACTTTAAGAATTTCGTGAAAAGTTCATGCTGATCACTTGTCATTATGGACCCTGTAGTCAATCGAGGAAACGTGCCTACTTCCAATGAGGCATCCATGCGGGGAGCCACAGCGGCTGCATGTTGTACCCCCTGAACCTGAGGTGCTGGTGCAGAAAACACTGGAGGTGTCTGGCCCTGATCAGATAACCCGCTAAGATAGGTAAGAACCTGGTTAATCATCTCTCGGGTAGGCTGGGGTGGTAATTCCTCATCTTGAACCTGCTCATTTTCCCCTTCTTCACCCTCTCTCACTACCTCATCAGTCGGTGGAGGAGTCACTGCCCTATTACTAGCTGGACCAGGTGTTTGTCCTCTACCTCTAGAGGGCGTCCTCCTGCGACCTCTACCACGGCCTCTTGCCACTGCTCCTCCTCGAGCTACGGTCCCAATGGTTGGCTCAGACGCACCCTGTCCTGCCGGTGCGGGTGTTGACACAGTTGTTGCTCTAGTTCTAACCATCTGCGAGATAGAGTGAGGATGTCAGATACCAATTTGTATCACCTAGATACCAATTGGACCCAAGTAATAGCACGAAAGAAAGAAAGAATGGAGTTTTCCTAAAGTCCTATAGCCTCTCAAAGAAAAGTAAGGGCGTCCCCCTACCGTTCCTCAAGACTCTACTAGACTCGTTCTTCTGTGATGAGACCAACGAACCTAAAGCTATGATACCAAGTTTGTCACGACCCAAAACGAGCCGTGAGTGGCACCCACACTTATCCTCCTATGTGAGCGAACCAACAAATCTAAACCCCCACGTTTACCAATATTTCAACCATAATGAACAAAATATAATGCGGAAGACCAAAACTCATTAATATAACCAATAAATAAACTTCTAATGTATAATACTTATCATCCCCAAAATCTGGAAGTCATCACATCAAGAACATCTATCCTCAAATAACTAAGTCTAAGAGTATTTAAGAACTACAATAAGTAAAACGATAGTCCATGTCCGAGCTTCAAGGACATCAAGACGTGTATGAAAGAATCCAGTCCGAGCTAGGAACAATAGCTCACCCTGAAATCTGACGTGCTGGAGACTGGCGAGAGTTGCGGACGAGTCGAAGTCACTGGTGCACTTGCTGCACTCCACAAAACAACAAGAAGAACATAAAAGTAGGGGTCAGTACAAGGAACACGTACTGAGTAGGTATCATCGGCCAACTCAAAATAGAAAGCAATATATATACGGAATAATAATGTAAAATCAACCACAATACTTAACAGGTGACAATCAAAAAGTACAGGAACCATTGGCAACAACACCAAGCACACCTATGAGGACTCAAGCCTCCACACCATACTCATTTGGGAACCCGATTCTTTGAGTTCGAGTACATTAAGTTAATTCAAGATTAGTTCTCTTTATTCTTATCGTGTCGGAACGTGACACTCTGATCCCCTAATGCTACGTGTCAAAACGTGACATCCGATCCCCTAATACTACGTGTCGGAACGTGACACTCCGATCCACTATTCTTACGTGTCGGAACGTGACACTCCGATCCATTATTCCTACGTGTCGGAACGTAACACTCCGATCCATTATTCCTACGTGTCGGAACGTGACACTCCGATCCATCTATCTCATTATTTCAGTTGATCAAGCTTTCTTTATGTCAAGCATCATCTTTACAAAGAGGATTTCGTATTAAAGGTTCAGCAATCTCTTCATTCTAATTACCACTATTATACGATCACAACATACAAACACACAATCAAGTATATAGAAGACTTTACAATACCACCCAATACATATCTATCGCTATTAAGAGTTTACTATCACATAGCATAAACCATAACCTACCTCCACCGAAGAATCGTGATCGAGCAAGCTATCTCCCCGATGCCTTTTGCTCTCCTCTTCGTTCTCTCTCTCGCTCGCTCGTTCTCCCCTTTCTGTCTTTTTCCTTTTCTTCTCCAGATTCTTTTTCTTTTACCCTAATTATCATATAATTCATTATGATAAAAGTAACCCATTATTTATTTCAAGGTTATCTCCTTTAACCCCCAAGTAAATAAATTATTAAAATAACCCTACTAATTTCATAAAGTTTGTCATGAATAGTCCAAAACACCCCTTTAAAACTTTTAGCAGAAATCTGACCCAGTTAGGTTACGCAACCTGTGACGGTCCGTCGTGTCTATGAAGGTCCGTCCTGCAGGTCCGTCACAAAGTTCAGAGAGTTAAATTCGGTAAAGAGGCTTGTGACGGCCCGTCGTATCAGCGACGGTCCGTCCTACAGTTTCGTTGCGAAGATCAGAGAGTCGATCTCAGTACCCAGATTTCAGAGTTGAAGTGTTTTGGAACGAAGACCCTCGATGGTCCGTCGTGACCATGAAGGTCCGTCGCCTGATCCGTCGACTCAGTCGGTTATTTTCAAAATATTTTTATTGCTCGAACCTACAAAACAGGTTGTTACACATATTTTCTTCTAATCTTTCTCTCCTGTGTTGTAATTCTTGTCTTTTTTCAATTATTTTCTCTATAGGTTGTTGCTTATATATTTCTTTGTTCATATTGTTTTTTCAGATAACAAACATATTTATATTCTGTTTTAGAAATTATATCTATCAAAAGATTTGTTTTACTATTATTTGTTTTAGTAAGTTGAAATAATTCATATTCTATGTATAAGGTTTTTAACTTTTTCTGTGTCTTTCGTACTTTTCTTTCTATTTTAGTTTTTGTTATTGTAGTTACTTTATTTGATGTTTGATTATTCTTCATAGTTTTAAGAATAAAATATTTTTTCGTAATATTCTTTTTTAAGTAGATCTAATCTTTGTATTACATTAGCGTTGCTTGTAATATATTCTAAATATTCACTTTCTCTAGTTCTTAAATATTTGTAAAAATTTTCAATTAGTAGTTTTTCAAGTATTTCTATTTCTTCTTTAGTTTCTCTCCAGAATTATAAGTATAAATAATTTATCATTGATCTATGAATAATTCTATATCGTCATATAAATCTATGTCAAAATCATCTTGTATAATTAATTCTGCCCAACCTTGGGTTGTTTCTTCTATTATCTCATACATCAATAATTTTTCATAAATTTCTCTTTTTGTATCAGTATTTAGACTTTTTAATATATAAAGTATTGTTATCTTGTAATTAACATCATCTTCTAATAAATAGGATTTCAGTTTATCATATTTTCGCTAAAATTTTATTCCTTCTAACCTCTTAATAGATTATACTTATTTATTATGTAATAATAATGGTTTAATAATCATCTCGTCTGGTCACTACTACAACTTTCTTCTTTGATTAGTTACCCTAACAGCGCCTCAACTTTGTTTATTCCCCTAAACGGCCTTCTTGCCTACCGGTTTCAACATTAGGATGGCGTAGTCTGGGCATACTTACTCGCAGAATATTTCTGTAGCAAACTTTCTAATGATGGTTATTATAACATTATTAACACATGATAAAAAATTATAATCAACAAGAGATTATTAGGAATAAAGCAGTTTAGCTACACATGAATATAATTGAGTATACCTGTTTCTGTAGGTTTTTCATATCGGATTTGTTTTCAATAGCTTTAGTTTTTTGTTAGCTTATTTTGTACCTGACTGCTATGATACCAATTTTAAGTGGAAGCAGAATTAAGAGTGAGAGAGAGATATAGAGGAAAGGGATGATTTTATTATGAGGGAAAGCCCTCTATTTATACAAGAAAACTCAACACTTTGGCCAAATGGCCGGCACTCCTTTTCATACTACTTTACACCTGGCCTATTTATATTCGGCCAACACAAGAAAACAAAACACATAATTGGCCTTTATTTTTTATATGGCCGACATACTATTCACTACTATTTACTTTACGACTTTAAAATAAAAACATTACAAATAGCCGCTATACATTGACTAACAAAAAGTAAATCTTATCTTCAAAGGAATCTTATCTTTGAAACATCCTATCTTTTGCTCTTAGATTTCAACAATTCTTATCTCTTTGTTGGCCATCTTCTTTATGTCTTTTTCTTCTTTTGTTTTGTCATCATAGCTTGCTTATCTCTTTCGCTTTTTACTCTAAATCAACATCTGGTATAACATTATCTTCTCCGTTACATTTGGAACATCTGTGATCTGGATATTTTTGTCCAATAAGTTTACAATATCTGATTAATAAATCTTCTGAAATAAATTTGTTTTTTAATGCTCTTGTTGTAGGTTGTTCCTCTGGTTTTAATAATGATAGAATCCATCGCTGGACTTCATCCATATATGCTCTTCTTAATTCTTTTGAGTTTGAATATATCATAACTTGGTCTCTTGCATAGTAACTCCAAATAGCATTGCCGTTTAAATAATTGTTAGCTAGTTCTTGTATAATTGTTGATATACCAATTATCCTTTTATTTGCATAAAAGTTTGGTATTTCTATCTTTGGTATTTCAGCTTGTTTTTCTATATCTTCTTGTATTATCATATCCTTGGTCAAACCTATCTTTATAACATGAATTGGTTACTTGATTTCTTCATATAATATCTCAGCTGGTGTTGTATAAAACTTAATATAAAATAAATTTCCTTTGGTAACTCTTTTGTATATGACGAACGCTTTGTATAATTCTAGTATTCCACTTATTTCTTCTTCATCATATGTGTATACGGTACTTAGCAATCCATAACTGTAACATGTTTTAACTAAGTTTGAACTAGTTTTGGGTTGTGCAATCAATCTATTATATCCTTGTAGTTTTTCGGTTATATAATCTTCATTTGGGCTTTTGGTTTGTGTGGATCTGGGGTTTAAATTTAAATATGTTTGGATCTTATATATGTTTTCAATACATGATTGTGTAATGTAATCGTATATCTTTTTATCACTTTGTATGCTAACTGCGTATGTAGAGGTTTGTGGTTCTGTGGGTATTTGCTTTTGTGTATTTTGGGTAAATGGTTTTATAAATAACTGGTTTAAGTTTGTATTTCGTGATTTCTCACTAACTCTTCTGCTTGTACCTGCAGCTGTATTTAAACAAACATTATGGGTTTTAGGGAGTTTCCCATCGTCTCCTTTTATCTCTGGAATTTTACCGTCTTCCGATCGACGTAGCTCCGCATTTTTATAGTCATGCTGCTGACTTATATTAGCTTTAGACCTCAGGTTATCTTCATTAGTCTTTAGCTTTTGTATCTCATTGTCCATTCTGTCCACTTTAGTACAAAGTGTAGTAATGGCTTTGAGTAGTTCTTCAATTGTATCTTCGCTTTTGTTCTCAGTCTGAGTAGCTTTGTCTTGATAAGTAGTCTGCAACACCATTCTTATTAGTCTTTATTACTTCAATTGTAAATGTAAATTTTAATATATTTAATACCAATCTTCTTATTTCTTTAGTTGTAATTTAATCTTGTAATTTTCCAGTAATCCACCATTTAACTTGTGTATTATCTGTTCCCACAATAAATTCATTGTAAACAATATCTGGTTCAAACGCTAACAAACATTTATGTAATGCAAATAACTCTTTCCTATTTATTTCCCATTTTAGTTGTGCTTCTGTATATGACCCTGAGTAATATCTACAATGATGTTCAGTTTGTTCATTATCATATATGTACTTTAAAACTCCTCCATAACTATAGTTACTTGAGTCTGTTTCTAATATATATGTAAATCGTTTTTCTTCATCTGGAAAAAATAGTTTTGGTAATTTTTTGCATAAATTCTTGATACGTCTTATATGATCTTTATCTTTATTATCAAAATAATATTCCACATCTTTCCTATGTTTTTTATGTAATAGTTTTAGATATTCTGCTAATTTTGGTATATATTCTCGTACCTGATTTACTATTCTTAAAGATGATTGTAATTTCTTTTTTGTATCTATATTTTCATCACTATTAACAATTTTTTGTACTATAAGTGTTTGCATTTTTATTCCATTTTTATCTATTTGTATTCCTAGAAATTCTATCTGTGGTTTCATAATTTCTGCTTTCTTTTTACTTAAGCTCATACCAGAATGTTTAATTATATGTATAAATTTTTCTAATAATCTAATATGTTCATCTTGTGTTTTTGAGTATAATAATATATCATCTATATAAATAATGCAATTTTCTAATTGATTAAAATAGTTGTCCATAAAATGTTGGTATCTACTTGGTGCATTTTTATATCCAAATGGTAGAACATTCCATTCATAAAATCCTTGTGGTACAGTAAATGTTGTTAGCTGTTTAGATTCTTCTTCTAGTTTTAGGTGATAAAATCCTGATTTACAATCAAATTTACTGAAATAATTATATCCTTGTATCTGTCTTATTTTTAGTATCTTATTTGGTATTGGGTAATTATATGTTTTAGTTTTAGCATTTAGGTTGCGATAATCTATAACCATTCTACTTTTACCTCGTTTTTGTTCACTATGTTTATTAACTATAAATGCTGGACTTGTATGTTTACTATCGCTTTTTTGTATATAATTATTCTTCAATAGTTCATCTATATGAATTTTGAATTCTTCTAAATCACCAAAATTATATTTTAATGGTTTTTGTGTTATTATACTATTTTCATCTATTAATTCAATTTTTACTTTCATTTTATGTTTTTCCCATCCTTGTAAAGGATTTTCATTATATAATAATTCTAGTTGTTCGTTAATTATTTTAACTTTATCTATTGTAAATATGATAATTTCTAATTACGTTATTTGATTTTTATTTATATTTTCCATTTCTTGGTTTATCTTTTCACTTCCTTTTATCCATTCTATAGGTTTATGTTGTTTATTATTTACTATTTTTGCTCTTATCTTATTTCCGCATGGTGTAGTAAACCACCAATGTGTTTTCGTTATAATATGTGGGTAAAATCTTTCTAGAAATGGCATTCCTAATAACATATCTTTTGGTTTAAATTCAAAATTATACATTTCTTCTATTGTTAGTATTTTATCCCATATTTGTATTTTTATATTTTTTGCTTTATATGTAATCATACTTCCTTCATTATTAAATCATGTTACCACCATAGGTGTTTTTAATTTTTCCCATTTATCTACTGGTAAACAATTATATTTACATATATTCGCTTCTGCTCCTATATCAATCATAGGAGTATAGTATCTGTTGTGATATCCTTCTACAATAATTTTTGCAAGTATATATATTTTCATTATTCATTTTGTTCTTTTGATAATTATTTTCTTATTTTTGCAAGTTATTGTTAATTGTTCATTTTCTATATTGTATGGTTTAACTTTTTCTAACCATTTTATTCCTAATGTAATATTCTGATTTCCTTGAAAAATTTTAAATGGTATTATTAATGGTATTCCTCCTATAATTATTTCTTTTTCTGTTATCTCTTCATTTGTAGTTACTATCTCACTAGGTAATCCAGGGTATATGTGTCCCGTTTTTATAATTTCTGTTTCTAATAATAGTTCTCTTGTTTTATAATTTTCTTCTTGTCCTGTATTTATCAAAATTTTATATCTTCTTTGATCTATTATTCCTGTTATAAAATAATGGTATGGTGTTATTTCTTCTTTATGTAATAAATTTTGTGAGATTTCATAGTTCCTTTTAGATGTGCTCATTCTTGATGAGGTAGCTCTCATTAATGTATTTGGTACACTTGAAGTATTCAATCTTTCTTTTACAATTTCTAAGTCTTCTTCTATATCAATTTCTTTGTAATTATAGTCATTATTGTCTATTACAGTAATTATCTTTTCAAAAGGATTTTCTATCTTTATTTTATCTATTTTATTTCTTGCTGCTACTTTATGTTTTGTTGTTAGTATATATAAATTTTTACATCTTGCTGTAAATATTTTACTGCCTGGTGCTAGTTCTATTCCAGACAGTTTCCAATATAAGACTAATGATTTATCTATATTTCTATCTGTTAATGCTACCGAGTAGTTGACAGTTATAATGATTTTAAATTATTGGTATATTAAGTTTCCTTTTACTGCACTGATTACGCTTTTTTCTATAGGGTGTATAATTCTATCATCAGCTAAATATATTTCAATAGGTGTATCTATTCCCTCTCTAACACATGTTTTTATTAATATTTCTGTTCCTCCTAAATGTACGTATTTTATGGGTGCTTTAGATTTTATATCTTGTATTTATTTATTTATTATCCTCTTATTTAGTATAGGTATTTTATCCCATATTTGTATTTTTATATTTTTTGCTTTATATGTAATCATACTACCTTCATTATTAAATCATGTTACCACCATAGGTGTTTTTAATTTTTCCCATTTATCTTCTGGTAAACAATTATATTTACATATATTCGCTTCTGCTCCTGTATCTATCATACGAGTATAGTATCTGTTGTGATATCCTTCTACAATAATTTTTGCAAGTATATATATTTTCATTATTCATTTTGTTCTTTTCATAATTATTTTCTTATTTTGACAAGTTATTGTTAATTGTTCATTTTCTATATTGTATGGTTTAACTTTTTCTAACAGGATTTAATAATGAAGGAAGTATGATTACATATAAAGCAAAAAATATAAAAATACAAATATGGGATAAAATACTAACAATAGAAGAAATGTATAATTTTGAATTTACAACAAAAGATATGTTATTAGGAATGCCATTTCTAGAAAGATTTTACCCACATATTATAACGAAAACACATTGGTGGTTTACTACACCATGCGGAAATAAGATAAGAGCAAAAAAAGTAAATAATAAACAACGTAAACCTATAGAATGGATAAAAGGAAGTGAAAAGATAAACCAAGAAATGAAAAATATAAATAAAAATCAAATAACGCAATTAGAAATTATCATATTTACAATAGATAAAGTTAAAATAATTAACGAACAACTAGAATTATTATATAGTGAAAATCCATTACAAGGATGGGAAAAGCATAAAATGAAAGTAAAATTTGAATTAATAGATGAAAATAGTATAATAACACAAAAACCATTAAAATATAATTTTGGTGATTTAGAAGAATTCAAAATTCATATAGATGAACTATTGAAGAATAATTATATACAAGAAAGCAATAGTAAACATACAAGTCCAGCATTTATAGTTAATAAACGTAGTGAACAAAAACGAGGTAAAAGTAGAATGGTTATAGATTATCACAACCTAAATGCTAAAACTAAAACATATTATTACCCAATAACAAATAAGATACTAAAAATAAGACAGATACAAGGATATAATTATTTCAGTAAATTTGATTGTAAATCAGGATTTTATCACTTAAAACTAGAAGAAGAATCTAAACAGCTAACATCATTTACTGTACCACAAGGATTTTATCAATGGAATGTTCTGCCATTTGGATATAAAAATGCACCAGGTAGATACCAACATTTAATGGACAACTATTTTAATCAATTAGAAAATTGCATTGTTTATATAGATGATATATTATTATACTCAAAAACACAAGATGAAAATATTAGATTATTAGAAAAATTTATACATATAATTAAACATTCTGGTATAAGCTTAAGTAAAAAGAAAGCAGAAATTATGAAACCACTGATAGAACTTCTAGGAATACAAATAGATAAAAATGGAATAAAAATGCAAACACATATAGTACAAAAAATTGTTAATAGTGATGAAAATATAGATACGAAAAAGAAATTAAAATCATTTTTAGGAATAGTAAATCAGGTAAGAGAATATATACCAAAATTAGCAGAATATCTAAAACCATTACATAAAAAACATAGGAAAGATGTGGAATATTATTTTGATAATAAAGATAAAGATCATATAAGACGTATCAAGAATTTATTCAAAAAATTACCTAAACTATATTTTCCAGATGAAGAAAAACGATTTATATATATATTAGAAACAGACTCAAGTAATTATAGTTATGGAGGAGTTTTATAGTACTGATATGATAATGAACAAACTGAACATCATTGTAGATATTACTCAGGGTCATATACAGAAGCACAACTAAAATGGGAAATAAATAGGAAACAGTTATTTGCATTATATAAATGTTTATTAGCGTTTGAATCATATATAGTTTACAATGAATTTATTGTGAAAACAGATAATACAAAAGTTAAATGGTGGATTACTGGAAAGTTACAATATTAAATTACAACTAAATAAATAAGAAGATTGGTATTAAATATAGTAAACTTTACATTTATAATTGAAGTAATAAAGGCTAATAGGAATGGTGTTGCAGACTACTTATCAAGACAAAGCTACTCAGACTGAGAACAAAAGCGAACATACAATTGATGAACTACTCAAAGCCATTACTACACTTTGTACTAAAGTGGACAGAATGGACAATGAGATACAAAAGCTAAAGACTAATGAAGATAACCTGAGGTCTAAAGCTAATATAAGTCAGCAGCATGACTATAAAAATGTGGAGCTACGTCGATCGGAAGACGGTAAAATTCCAGAGATAAAAGGAGACGATGGGAAACTCCCTAAAACCCATAATGTTTGTTTAAATACATCTGCAGGTACAAGCAGAAGAGTTAGTGAGAAATCACGAAATACAAACTCAAACCAGTTATTTATAAAAACCATTTACCCAAAATACACAAAAACAAATACCCACAGAACCACAAACCTCTACATACGCAGTTAGCATACAATGTGATAAAAAGATATACAATTACATTACACAATCATATATTGAAAACATATATAAGATCCAAACATATTTTAATTTAAACCCCAGATCCACACAAACCAAAAACCGAAATGAAGATTACATAACCCAAAAACTACAAGGATATAATAAATTGATTGCACAACCCAAAACTAGTTCAAACTTAGTTAAAACATGTTACAGTTATGGATTACTAAGTACCGTATACACATATGATGGAGAAGAAATAAGTGGAATACCAGAATTATACAAAGCGTTCGTCATATACAAAAGAGTTACCAAAGGAAATTTATTTTATATTAAGTTTTATACAGCACCAGCTGAGATATTATATGAAGAAATCAAATCACCAATTCAAGTTATAAAGATAGGTTTGACCAAGGATATGATAATACCAGAAGATATAGAAAAACAAGCTGAATTACCAAAGATAGAAATACCAAACTTTTATGCAAATAAAAGGATAATTGGTATATCAACAATTCTACAAGAACTAGCTAACAATTATTTAAACGGCAATGCTATTTGGAGTTACTATGCAAGAGACCAAGTTATGATATATTCAAACTCCAAAGAATTAAGAAGAGCAGATATGGATGAAGTCCAGCGATGGATTTTATCATTATTAAAATCAGAGGAACAACCTACAACAAGAGCACTAAAAAAGAAATTTATTTCAGAAGAGTTATTAATCAGATATTGTAAACTTATTGGACAAAAATACCCAGATCATAGATGTTCCAAATGCAACGGAGAAGATAATGTTATACCAGATGTTCATTTAGAGTAAAAAGCGAAAGAGATAAGCAAGCTATGATGACAAAACAAAAGAAGAAAAAGACATAAAGAACATGGCCAACAAATAGATAAGAATTGTTGTAATGTAAAAGCAAAAGATAGGATGTTTCAAAGATAAGATTCCTTTGAAGATAAGATTTACTTTTTGTTAGCCAATGTATAGCGGCTATTTGTAATGTTTTTATTTTAATGTCGTAAAGTAAATAGTAGTGTAACGACCTGTTTACTCGATTCGAGCAGTAGAGTTTATTTCTGATAATAACTGACTGGGTCGACGGATCCTGCGACGGACGTCGAGGGTCTCGTTCCAAAACACTTCAACTCTGAAAATTTGGGTACGGGGATCAAGTCTCTGAACTTCGCGATGGAACTGCAGCACGGACCGTCATAGACACGACGGACCGTCACAGACCTTTCTACTGAAATTGAGTCTCTGAACTCTGTGACCCTGCAGGACGGACAGTCGTAGGAACGACGGGCCGTCACGAGTGGCGTAATTCCACCAGGGTCGGATTTCTGCTAAAGTTTTGAAGGGGTGTTTTGGACTATTCCTGATTATAATTATAAAATTAGTGGGTTAATGTTAATAATTTATTTAGTCTTGGATTAAAGGAGATAACCTTGAAATAAATAGTGGGTTACTTTTATCATCTTTTATAATTAATCACATGATAATTAGGGTAAAAGAAAAAGGGTTTGAAGAAGAGAAAATTGAAAAAGAAAAGAAGAGAGAACGAGCGAGAGAGAGAGAAGAACGAAGAGACAGCAAGGACATTGGAGAAGTAGATTGCTTGATCACGATTCTTCGGTGGAGGTAGGTTATGGTTTATGCTATGTGATAGTAAACTCATAATAGCGATTGATATGTATTGGGTGGTATTGTAAAGTCTTCTATGGGCTTAGTTGTGTTGTTGCATGATTGTGATTATGTAAATGGTGATGGATTATAATGATGATACTGTGGAATCTTAAAAACCATAAATCCACTCTATTAATGATGATGCCTTGGTATAAAAGAAGGCTTGATGAACTAAAAGAATGAGGTTAATGGGTCGGGTGTCACGAACCGACACGTAGTATTAGGGGATCGGG
>NC_028643.1:41053490-41054593 GCF_001406875.1 Solanum pennellii | reverse complement strand
AGCGTCCATAATGACAAGTGATCAGCATGAACTTTTCACTAAATTCTTAATGTTGAAACCTCCAGTATTCAAGGGTGCTGAATCTGAAGATGCCTATGATTTTCTGGTTGATTATCATGAGCTGCTACATAAGATTGACATAGTAGAACGATTCGGTGTGGAGTTTGTGACCTATCAGTTTTAGGGAGATGCCAAAAGGTGGTGGCGGTCGTATGTCGAGTGTCAACCAGCACAGGCACCACCTATGACGTGGGCATCATTCTCTAGCCTATTTATGGAGAAGTATATACCCCGAACTTTGAGGGATAGGAGGAGAGATGAATTCCTGACCCTAGAGCAAGGAAGGATGTCTGTTGCTGCTTATGAGGCTAAATTTCGTGCACTATCTCGGTATGCCACTCAGCTTTGTTTCAGTCCACAAGAGCGGATTCGCCGTTTTGTGAAAGGATTGAGGTCAGATTTGCGGATTCCAGCCTTACAGGTAGCTGCTGTAGCAAAATCCTTTCAGGAAGTTGTTGATTTTGTGATAGAAGTAGAGGGGGTGAAGCCAGACGACTTCACCATGGCGTCTACATCTAAAAAGTTCCGTAAGGGAGGTGAGTTTAGAGGTTCTTACTCAAGAGGGCAGAGTTCAGAAGGTTACCAAAACCGCCCTATTCAGTCTTCCCTGCAGGCTGTAGCTGAGGGTCCACCGCAGACCGGTCAACAATTCTCTGAGTTTGGAGGTTATCCCCAGACTCCGTCGTTCTCACAGAGACCTATGCTTGACTCCAGAGAGTGTTATGGATGTGGAGAGACTGGACATATTAGGAGGTTTTGTCCAAAACCGAGTTACAGACCCCCAATAGTTAGAGGTAGAGGTGGTCATGGGAGAGGCCGCCATTCTGGAGGACGCGGTGGCCAAGGTAATGGTGGTCACCCAATCAATCGGGGTGGCGGGCAAGCTGGATTTGTTGTGGCGCAACATGATAGGGGCAATGGACAGACAGGTGATAGGGCCCATTGTTATCCTTTCGCCGGGAGGCCTGAAGCAGAGATATCTGATGCTGTTATCACAGGTAATCTTTTTGTTTGTGATTGCATGGCTTCTGTATTATTTGATC
>NC_028643.1:41051651-41052561 GCF_001406875.1 Solanum pennellii | reverse complement strand
TGGGTGCAGTGCTAATGCAGGAAAGAAGTGTAATTGCTTATGCTTCGAGACAATTAAAAGTGCATGAACGTAACTATCTGACCCATGATTTGGAGTTGGCTGCAGTACTATTTGCATTAAAGCAATGGAGACATTACCTATATGGGGTCAAATGTGAAGTCTATACAGATCATCGTAGTTTACAGTATGTCTTCACTCAGAAGAATTTAAATTTAAGGCAGAGGAGGTGGATGGAACTACTGAAGGACTACGATATCACTATTTTGTATCACCCAGGAAAAGCTAATGTTGTGTCAGATGCTTTAAGTAGAAAAGCAGGGAGCATGGGTAGCTTAGCCCACTTACAGGTTTCTAGACGTCCATTGGCTAGAGAGGTTCAGACTCTTGCTAATGACCTCATGAGGCTGGAGATACTAGAGAAAGGAGGACTTTTGGCCTGTGTGGAGGGAAGATCCTTTTTTCTTGACAAGATTAAGGAGAAGCAGTTTACTGATGAGAAGCTGAGCCGAAATCGAGATATGGTATTGCGAGGAGAGTCTAAAGAGGCAATAATTGATGAAGAAGGTGTTTTGAGGAATAAGGGAAGGGTATGTGTAACCCGTGTTGATGATTTGGTTCACACTATTCTTACAGAGGCTCATAGTTCAGGATATTTTATACATCCTGGTGCAACCAAAATGTATCGCGATCTAAAGCAACATTTTTGGTGGAGTAGAATGAAGCGCGATATTGTAGATTTTGTTGCCAAATGCCCGAATTGTCAGCAAGTAAAGTACGAACACCAGAGGCCTGGAGGAACCCTTCAGAGAATGCCCATTCCTGAATCGAAGTGGGAAAGGATTGCAATGGATTTCGTGGTCGGTCTTCCAAAGACATTGGGTAAGTTTGATTCTATTTGGGTAATTGTTGA
>NC_028643.1:41034272-41048852 GCF_001406875.1 Solanum pennellii | reverse complement strand
CACGTCAGATTTCAGGGTGAGCTATTGTTCCTAGCTCGGACTGGATTCTCTCATTCACATCTTGATGTCCTTGAAGATCGGACATGGACTACCGTTTTATTCTTTATTTTAGTTCTTAAATATTCTTAGACTTAGTAATTTGAGGATAGATGTTCTTGATGTGATGACTTCCAGATTTTGGGGATAATAGTTGATAAATTTTAGAATGTTTATTTATTGGTTTTATTAATAAGATTTTGAGTCTTCCGCATTATGTTGGGGTTTTAGATTTGTTGGTTCGCTCACATAGTAGGATAAGTGTGGTTGCCACTCGCGGCTCGTTTTGGGTCGTGACAAGTAGTGAATAGTATGTCGGCCATATAAATAATAAAGGCCAATTATGTGTTTTGTTTTCTTGTGTTGGCCGAATATAAATAGGCCAGGTGTAAGTAGTATGAAAAGGAGTGTCGGCCATTTGGCCAAAGTGTTGAGTTTTCTTGTATAAATAGAGGGCTTTCCCTCATAATAAAATCATGTCTTTCCTCTACATCTCTCTCTCACTCTTAATTCTGCTTCCACTTAAAATTGGTATCAGAGCAGTCAGGTACAAAATAAGCTAACAAAAAATTAAAGCTATGGAAAACAAATCCGATATGAAAAACCTACAGAAACAGGTATACTCAATTATATTCATGAGTAGCTAAACTGCTTTATTCCTAATAATCTCTTGTTGATTATAATTGTTTATCATGTTTTAATAATGTTATAATAACCATCTTTAGAATGTTTGCTACAGAAATATTCTGCGAGTAAGTATGCCCAGACTATGCCATCCTAAGGTTGAAACCGGTAGGCAAGAAGGCCGTTTAGGGGAGTAAACAAAGCTGAGGCGCTGTTAGGGTATCAAATCAAATAAGAAAGCTGTAGTAGTGACCAGACGAGATGATTATTAAACCATTATTATTAAATAATAAATAAGTATAATCTATTAAGAGGTTAGAAGGAATAAAATTTTAGCAAAAATATGATAAAATGAAATCCTATTTATTAGAAGATGATGTTAATTACAAGATATTAATACTTTATATATTAAAAAGTCTTAATACTGATACAAAAAGAGAAATTATGAAAAATAATTGATGTATGAGATAATAGAAGAAACAACCCAAGGTTGGGCAGAACTAATTATACCTGATGATTTTGACATAGATTTATATGAAGATATAGAATTATTCATAGATCAATGATAAATTATTTATACTTACAATTCTGGAGAGAAACTAAAGAAGAAATAGAAATACTTGAAAAACTACTAATTGAAAATTTTTACAAATATTTAAGAACTAGAGAAAGTGAATATTTAGAATATATTACAAACAACTCTAATGAAATACAAAGATTAGATCTTCTTAAAAAAGAATATTATGAAAAAATATTTTATTCTTAAAAGTATGAAGAATAATCAAAGATCAAATAAAGTAACTACTATAACAAAAACTAAAATAGAAAGAAAAGTACGAAAGACACAGAAAAAGTTAAAAACCTTATACATAGAATATGCATTACTGCAACTTACTAAAACAAATAATAGTAAAACAAATATTTTGATAGATATAATTTCTAAAACAGAATATAAATATGTTTGTTATCTGAAAAAACAATATGAACAAAGAAATATATAAGCAACAACTGATAGAGAAAATAATTGAAAAAAGACAAGAATTACAACACAGGAAAGAAAGATTAGAAGAAAATATGTTAGCAGGAGTATGTAATAAATCAATATTAGCACAAAGAAAAGTTATATTTATGCTAGAAATACAAATAAATTGCCTTGAATATAAGTTACAACATGATATAAATTATAAATCATAATGAATAAAGAAGAATTTGCAGTAGACGAAAAGACATATGAAAATCAAGATGGCTTGGTAATAAAAATAATATTTTCAAATTTAGGAAGACGATATAAAAAATAGGAAATAACGTATATTTAATGTTAGAAAAAGAAACAGCAAAATTAGAAGATAGTCTGACTGCTATGATAAGAATAACAAACGAAAATGAAGAAATAGATAAATCAAAAGAAATTGAAAAAATAAAGACACCAGCAAAGCAAGAAGTACAACATCTAGAAGAAATAAAAAATACAAGAATAAGTGAATTCGAAAAAGAATTAGCTAAACTAAAATTATTATATGAAACCAAAGAAAAAGAAAAACAAATAGAAAAAGATAAAGAACTTGAACTGGAATTAACTAATGAAATAAATAAAATGAAACAAAAATTAAATGAAAACATTGAAATAAACGAAATAGACGAATCAGATACAACGAATGTTCAAAAATCAGAAATAAGTGATATAAGTGAAACATACACATAAATTTTAGAACAAGTAAATAACCCGAAAAAATTAGAAATAAATACAGGAGATATAAATCAACCTAGTACATCAAGAGTTAAAACCCCTGACAATAGTCCTAGAAGTAGTCCTAGATGGATAGCACCAACTTATTATACAGATAATTACGAACGATCAGATAGAACAAATGCAATATAGAATAGTAGATTAAATAAAAAAAGGACACCTCGATCAATAAATGAACAATATAACTTTTTAGATCTAGATTGTGTTATAGATATAAATAAGCAATCTTACTATGGGTAGGAAATATATCTAAACAACTAATTGATAACAAAATAACAACAAAAGAAACAACAGAATATATAGAAAGAACATTTGTTGGAACAACAAAATTATGGATAGGAAATTTACCTCCAAAAAGTCTAGAAATACTTAGAAGTGAAAAGAAAATAGATTGATCTCCATCAACAACAAATATAGATATACTAGATAAATATGAATTAGCAATACGAAATGAATTTGGTGGTATGACCACAGAAATAAAGGAACAAAATAGAGAAAAAATAATAAATAAGCAACTTATGACAAAATTGGCTATATGTAAAATGTGTTATATAGAAGAATACACATGTGCATTCAAAGAATATTATTACACAGCAAGATATGATACAAATGAAGCAAAAGAGATAAGACAACAATATTTTACAAAACTACCAGAACCATTTAGTACAAAAATAATTAAAGATTGGAACAATGAAGGATTAACAGATACTTAAGGATCAAGAATAAAATTTCTACATCAATGGTTTATACAATTATGTGAAAACCAAAAACAGAAAATTAAAATGGAAAAAGTATTAATTAAAAATCTGGCATGTTGTAAAGATAAAACAGCACCACAGTTTGGATGTACAAATAAATATTATAAAAAACAAAAACCTAAGCGATACAAAAATTATATGAAAACCAAAACTAGGTACAAATACAAAAAACCAAGACAAAGATATTATGTAAAAAATTATAAAATAAGAAGAACGTATAGACCAAAGAGAAAACTATTAGAATGTACTTGTTATAACTGCGGAAAGAGAGGACATTTAGCTAGAGATTGTAAGTTACCTAAAAATCCAAAAGGAAAACAAATTGCAGAAGTAATTATAGATAATGAAGAATACATACAAATAGAATATATAGACTATGAACTAAGTGAAAACGATAGTATATATGAAGTATCAGATATAGAAACTGAAAATGAAGAAGAAAATATTTATCTAGAAAATTTGGTAATGAACGAAGAAATCTAATGTCTGAAGACGACATAAAAATAATATCTAAAGAAGATTATCAAAATGAAGAATTATCAGAACAAAAAATTATATTTAATAATACAATTTTTGAACAAATAAAAGGAAAAGAATTAGACCTAAGTGTAGAAAAAATACTTGAAATACCGATAAAAAGAAATTGGTTCAAGAGACAAAAAGATGAGTATTATGTAGTTAGTCAGAAAGAACACATCATAGATTGTAAATATACAAAAGGAAAAGCACAAATACCTATACTAAATAAGAGGATAATAAATAAAGAAATACAAGATATAAAAGCTAAAACACCCATAAAATACGTACATTTAGGAGGAACAGAAATATTAATAAAAGCATGTTTTAGAGAGGGAATAGATACACCCATTGAAATATATTTAGCAGATGATAGAATTGTACACCCTATAGAAAAAAGCGTAATCAGTGCAGTAAAAGGGAACTTAATACACCAAAAATTGAAATTCATAATAAGTGCCAACTACTCGGTAGCATTAACAAATAGAAATATAGATAAATCATTAGTCTTATATTGGAAAATGTCTGGAATAGAACTAGCACTAGGCAGTAAAATATTTACAGCAAGATGTAAAAAATTTATATATACTAACAACAAAACATAAAGTAACAACAAGAAATAAAATAGATAAAATAAAGGTAGATAATCCTTTTGAAAAGATAATTACTGTAATAGACAATAATGACTATAGTTACAAAGAAATTGATATAGAAGAAGACTTAGAAATTGTAAAAGAAAGATTGAGTACTTCAAGTGTACCAAATACATTAATGAGAGCTACCTCATCAAGAATGAGCACATCTAAAAGGAACTATGAAATCTCACAAAATTTATTAGATAAAGAAGAGATAACACCATACCATTATTTTATAACAGGAATAATAGATCAAAGAAGATATAAAATTTTGATAAATACAGGACAAGAAGAAAATTATATAACAAGAGAACTAGTATTAGAAACAGAAATTATAAAAACAGGACACTTATGCCCTGGATTACCTAGTGAGATAGTAACTACAAATGAAGAGATAACAGAAAAAGAAATAATTATAGGAGGGATACCATTAATAATACCATTTAAAATTTTTCTAGGAAATCAGAATATTACATTAGGAATAAAATGGTTAGAAAAAGTTAAACCGTACAATATAGAAAATGAACAATTAACAATAACTTGCCAAAATAAAAAAATAATTATCAAAAGAACAAAATGAATAATGAAAATATATATACTTGCAAAAATTATTGTAGAAGGATATCACAACAGATACTATACACCTATGATAGATACAGGAGCAGAAGCGAATATATGTAAATATAATTGTTTACCAATTTTAAGTGGAAGCGAAATTAAGAGTGAGAGAGAGAGATGTAGAGGAAAGGGATGATTTTATTATGAGGGAAAGCCCTCTATTTATACAAGAAAACTCAACACTTTGGCCAAATGGCCGACACTCCTTTTCATACTACTTTACACCTGGCCTATTTATGTTCGGCCAACACAAGAAAACAAAACACATAATTGGCCTTGGTCGGATGATGAATGGCCTTCGTGAGTTGAGATGTGGTGTTCACTAGTTATCCTTAACCTATATTATATAATGTTTCAAATCTTTGGGGGTTATGTCTAGCACCGAGAGGATATGAAGAATAGGTGGTTACACTTCGTGAGTTGAGATGTCGTATTCCAATGTACCTCTTGAGATCTCGTTAGTGGAGAATGAGTTACTTAGTAGCAATATCCTTATCCCTTAATTATGAGCTCGCATAGGTGTAACTATTGGGAAAACCATGTATAATCTAAGAGAATGACCTTACTCTAGGCAAGTGAGGATCCCTCATCCGATAGGGGTAAATGTTGGGATTCCATGTCTATCTCTCATGGTCTATGTTGGTTAAGATAACTCCCACAAAAGTAATGAAAATTTTAAGTATCCTAAAAGAGTGTACTACTTAGGGTAGCTAGTTGAATGGGATGCTATTTATCCATTTCACTAGGTAGGCATTCCGAAAGGGGAGTCTTAGTGAGCCTTATGTGAATTAAATGAACTAAGTCTCCTAAAAGAACGTACTATTTAGGTTAGGTAGTGGAATGGGATGCTACCTATCCATTGCACTAAGTAAACCTTCCGAAAGAGGAGTCTTGGTGCCAAGCGTTATAAAAAAATGTCCTATTTAGGGTAGGTGATGGTATGAGATGACATGTACTCATTGCACTAAGTAGGCATTCCGAAAGGGAAGTCTTGGTGGGTTGTTTTGGTGTTATTCTAATGTCATGTTATTAAGTGGGGTCCTTTTATCTCGAGCTGAGTAAGCTAGAAAAGGGTGGTCTTGAGGATTGCTTTGGTGTGTATTGAAGGAGGCATATGTGTACTTCCTTCATGTCTTAATTTGGTTAGATTAGGATAATACTTAGTTAAGGAAACTTCTACAGAAATGAGTTTACTTTCTCTTTGCTTGGCCTTGGAAGTTCACTCCTTTAAAATTAGGGTAGTTCACTGTAAATGTTCAAAATGAACTCACTATAATATTTTTGGAAGCTTACTGTAAATGCTAATTTAAGTTAAAATTATTGAAATTATTCTCTAAGTGTGAAATGATGATTCTTATGTTGTTTTATTTCTATTTTCATGAATGTTTAATTTAATTTGCATGAAAATGGGTTTTTACTAAAATGTTCCTTTTTGCATGTTTTTGCATACGCCATACTTAGTACATTGTTTTCTACTAACCCCATACCTTTCTATACTCTATTAGTATAGGTTGGAAACTTTTGTAAGATTTAAAAAGGCAAAGCTTTGGAAATCTACTCTCTCAAGATTTTGTATGTCCTTATATATTTGAGGACATAGTCTATATTTTTCGTAGCTTTAATATGAAGACTTACTATGTATTTTTCTTCAAATGTAAAGGGTGGTGTGCCTCAGATATTATATCGTGTCTTTAAGTTGGCTTGTGACAATGAGGTTCCCTAAATAATTATGAAAGACTAGCTTTTTATTAAATGCCTTTAATAGTTTTAATTCCGCAGTACTTTTCATGTCTTATGTAATGAACGATAGTTTAAGAGCTTGTACAAGACCCAAAGGATCATTAACTCCCTATTATAACTCAAGGGTTGTCCCTAAATTTTAGGGGGTACTTTTGGATCGTGACAGACTTGGTATCAAACATAAGGTTATGGGAAATAGTTTAGGGTCTAAAAATCTCACAAGCCACATCTAGTAGTATCGTTGTCATTGGTTTGAGTCGTGACACATCCATGGACATGAGGCTATAAGATGATAGAAGTTTCACTTCGTTTTCTATTCTAATATCGTGTCTTAGATTGGAGTCATATAAGGTGTCTTTTATAAACCTCATCTTATAGGACATGCATAGGAGGAGATTAATTTCTAGAAGGGAGGAGGTAGGTGTAGCTAATGTGTGGATCCCTACACGTGTTGGCCAAGTTCCTATTGTTGGCCTAGCGGAAGAGAATGAGGAGGTTGCCTTCAATAACCTCAAGTGTGACCGGAACCATAAGAGACTCAAGTGTCCTAAGTGCCTCCTTGTCTCAAGCTTCTTTTGTTTAAGGGGATATGACTAATGCGGAGTTGAGGGTGCCCAAATGAATTTGACCCAAATAATGATGGCTCAAGCTCATGTCCTCAATAATCACTTTGTTGCCCAATCTAATCAAGGAGATGGACCTCAATGTAATGCTAGTACTACAATTTGGGATTTCATGAGGATGAACCCTCCAACTTTTCAGTGCACTAAGGTGGTTAAATATCCACAAGGTGTCATAGATGAGGTGTTCAAGGTGGTAGATCCTATGGGTGTGACCTCTAGGGAGAAAGCGGAGTTAGCCACTTACCAACTAAAGGAGGTGGCTCCAGTGTGGTTTGAGGAATGGAGGGGTGACAGACCCTTATAAAGAGGCTTGGTTGATTGGGAGGAATTCAAAGAGTCTTTCCTAGATAGGTTCTTTCCGCTATAGTGGAGGTAGAAGATGATGGTTGCGTTCATGAAACTTCATTAAGGGGGAATGAGTGTTGAAGGGTACTCTCTCAAATTCACCCAACTCTCTAAGAATGCCCCAACAATTGTATCCAACCGTAGGGATAGGATGAATAAATTTATGGTGAGATTTATAGCTTGGTGGATAAAGAGTGTTGTACTACAATGCTTCTTAATGACATGGATATTTCTAGGCTCATGGTGTATGCACAAAATACTCTGGATTCCAAAATTAGAGAGATAAGGCAAGAGGGTAGAGGCCTAAGTCGGATGATTCTAATCACAAAAAACCTAAGAACAGGTTCTTTCACCAAGATTCTTCCATGGGGAACTAGGATAAGGATCCAAAAACAACATTCCCAAGGTGGTCGCCAAACTTTTGAGAGGACTAGGTGTACTTCTTGTGGAAGGAATCATGTGTAGGTGTCTTTTCGGTACAGATGGTTGTTTTGCATGTGGTAATAATGTACACAAAATGAGGGACTTCCCTAAATTCAAATAAAGAAGGAAGGAGGTCAAACAATCTCCATAAGGTGGTCTAGATCCCAATGCTCCAAAGAAGAGTCACCTCTAGGGGGTGGAAGCTAGGAAGGAGTACTAATCTGGAGTTGATAGTACTGGTAAGCCTTAACTCTTTATGATTGTTGTTTTTATGTTATGAGATTATTTTATACGGTTTTATACTTCATATGAGCATGCCTTCTTGATAAATTTCTCAAAGAATGGATTTTTCAAATTTAGCATGTTTGATAGTGTTACAGTGATGCTCACTGTAAAAATTTTTGTTTTTCAAGAAAATTGTTTTGTCTTGAATTGTAGTTCTAATGTGTATGAAAGTGTGGTATTTGAGCATGTTTAATGTTGGAGAAGGTAGGTCCTCCATAAAAGAAGGATAAGGATGAATTTTGAGTTTGTGAAGTTTTGCAAAAAGTTGCCTTTGTTGATAGTGTTTCGAAATAAGAAACTGTGCTCTTTCTTAGTTGATACTATGATTGTGAGTGCTTTTATTATTATTGTAATGTTTTATGTGTTGCTAATGGATTGTTTTATGGTCTTAAAAGTTTAAGTGTCATGCGAGGATGAATGTTATTCCAAGTGGGGGAGAATGTAACTTTCTAAAATAAACTAAGGTTAACTAGAGCTTCATGAATATTTCCTAAGTTAATTTTAAGTACTGAGTTATATTTGTTATATTAGGATGTCTATGAAGTTTGATAAAGTGTGGAGGTCAAACTTACAAGAACATTAATGATGTTCGAAAGGTGTGTCTTACAAAGTTCTTATGTGTCTTCATGTGATTTAGTGAGTTTTACGTGTTCGTTTTACTTGAAATTGGTGTAGGATATTCCTATGACCTAGACAAATATGTTTAGAGGTTTAACATCCGGGAACTACCCCACCTAGTACCCACAAAGGTACCTAGAGAAGGGCCCAAGACTTAAGTCAAAAACTGCCTGGCAGTGTCCATTATAAGGACCAGTCAACGGCCAGTTGACAAATCGACGGCTCTTCCACATTGTCAGTCGATTGGACCTGCAAGTCTGCAGGTGTTGAGGGTTGCAGACCCAACCAATAAACCCTCACCTACGGGGCGTCGTTTGACACACGGTTCTTTGGTTGAGAGTCGTTGATGCTGCCTGTAAAAGTTGTCTCATCTGTTGCCTTCACTAAGGGTATTTTGTAAATACACCCCAAGTATTTTATGACGCTAGGATGATATTTTTAGTGTTTTTAAGTTATATTAGATTAATTTCAAGCCCTAGAACTAGACAATACCCCTCACTTCAAATATTCAAACTTCCTCTCTAAAGAAAACTCTCTGAAAGTCTCCTTGGAAGCTCCAAGTAAAGAAGGAACTAGGAGAGAAGTTGGTTGTCATTTCTTCATCAAAAATCAGTTGGGTTTATTCTATGTGAGGTATGGTATCCATCCTTGAATCCTCTACCACTCAAGGAGTCATTTCCAAAAGAATTCAAAAAGGGTTTCCAAACTCTACTTTCTTCTATGTTATATTTTAAGCATGAGTCTTATTGTAAAAGTGTTTTAATGATTCAAATGTGTTTCTTATAGTGTGAATTGATGATTTTAATGTCAAAACAATATTAAACTCATTTTTATGCATATTTTAAACTTTTAGCTTGAGAAATGGGTTAAATGAACATGTGTTATGTAAGGTATGAACTTTGGTTTTCTTGTGTTATTATTATGATATAGCTATTGCCCTAAGGGCCTTATAATGATGAAATATCGAGAAATTGGTTATTTTTGGTGATGTCTTGGTTAAATAATGAGTTGCTTTTAGTGTATAAATGTTATTACAAAATACTCTTAAGTCGTATGGTCCACCTTCTTGGTAGCGTTGTTTACTTGATGAATTTTATTATAGTTAGTATGTATTGTAACTGTGTCTTTGAAGGATTAATATGTGAAATTAAGTGATAATGAAGATTGTTCTTGTATTGTGTATAATGAATCTTGAATTACATGTTCAGTATAGATTATGTATAAATGAAGTATATGATTATGTGAAGCATGTAAAGTGTGTGAATTGGTAAGTGAACGTCTGAAGCATGTAAAGAAGTAAGTATAAATGAAATGATTCTTATATTCAGGATGTTCTCACATGTATACAGACATAATTATATGAATAAATGAACCTAAGTTAAGTAAATAGAAGAATTTTGAGGAGGACACTCTTCGTGAGTTGAGATGAAGTGTTAATAGAATCCTCGCTACATCCAAAGAGCTTTTTAAGATAGGTCGGATGATGAATGTCCTTCGTCAGTTGAGATGTGGTGTTCACTAGTTATCCTTAACCTATAGTATATAATCTTTCAAATCCGTGGGGGTTATGCCTAGCACCGAGAGGATATGAAGAATAGGTGGTTACACTTCGTGAGTTGAGATGTTGTAATACAATGTACCTCTTGAGATCTCGTTAGTAGAGAATGAATTACTTAGTAGCAATCTCCTTATCTTTTAACTATGCGCTCGCACAGGTGTAGCTATTAGGCAAGCCATGTAAAGCTAAGAGAATGACCTTACTCTAGGAAAGTGAGGATTTCTTATCCGATAGTGGTTAATGTCAGGATTCCATGTCTAGCTCTAATGTACTATGTCGGATAAGCTTACTCCAACAAAAGTAATGAAAATGTTAAGTCTCGTAAAAGAGTGTACTACTTTGGGTAGGTAGTGGAATGGGACGCCATTTATCCATTCCACTAGGTAGGCGTTCCGAAATGGGAGTCTTAGTGAGCCTTATGTGAATTGAATAAACTAAGTCTCCTAAAGAACATACTACTTGGGGTACGTAGTGGAATGGGAATCTACCTATCCATTGCACTAAGTAGACCTTCCGAAAGGAAAGTATTGGCGCCAAGCCGTATAAAAGAGTTTCCTACTTAGGGTAGGTGGTGGTATGGGACTCCATCTACTCATTGCATTAAGTAGGCATTCCAAAAGGGAAGTCTTGGCGGGTTTTTTGGGTGTTCTTCTAAGGTCTTTTCATATCTTAGGCCTGCATAGTCACAACTTGTGTTTGAGTCTTTATGACTTGAGTAAATGTTAGGAAATTTGCCCTTATCTCTCCTTCCTTCATAATTGGGCGATCGACCTGAACTTGTTTACACTTGGAACTTGCTCACCTTGGAGAACTTGATCATTTAAAGGATCTTAATTTCCTTGGGGAGGAACTCCCTCATTCTCCTTCTTCCCATCCATTCTTCTTATGGCTTCTCTTCGAGTAGTCACATACTATATGCTCTAGAAAAGTATTATGATAAATGACTTTATAGAGTTAAGACTCTTGGCATGACCAATACGTGATGAAAGAAGTAAAAGTTCGTAAGCATCTTATATCCTCTCATTCATAAATGAGGCGTGTTTCACACTCATGAACATAAATCTACTTGACCTGGTTCATGATACATCAATGCTAATATTTTCCCAAAACCTTATTCTTTGATACCAAATTTGTCATGATCATGGGATACCCTTAGATGTGACACAATGTACTCAACCTCAATTAGGTCTCATACAAGCCCTTAGCGTACTCGTCGTTGCATAAGACAGAATAATGCAGGAATTTAAAAACTTTCCAAAAAAAGTCAACTTCTTTACATAAAGGAAAATACGATGTCTAGACTTCATCTCATACTCCATCTAAGTAGAACATAGAATCTTAACTAGGGATCGTAACCCTTTACAACATAATAGTCTCATACTAGAAATTACATAGGAAGTATAATAAATGTCTAATACAATGAAAACATAAAGTGTCATCAAATGCTTGTCCTCAAATCTTGAGGACATACCAATATTCTTGCAGAAGGCTAATCCAAGCTTCAACTCGTAGGAGCGCAATCACTTTACGGAACCTACCCTTGGTAGTAAAATAGAAGAAATATGGGTTAGCCTAATTACTGTACTAAGTGTTGAAGACATGCATAAAAATCCTTTACATGCATAAAAGGGATATTTAGTTGAAATCATGCCTTCTAGTTTAAAATCCATAAAGCAATTTTGAGCAATACATAGTCAATTCATAGCATAATGTAAAGCTAGATTCATACTCATAAGTAACATCATTCATTATTTCAATTCATATTATGCATATAAGAATTCACATAACATAACACCGCATCGAAACAACCCCCTTACCCCTTCATAAGTCCACTTTTGCAATGTGCAAGTGAGTCACATACCCCCACTCATACCATGCAAACTCATGATAAAGTAATAACTTTAGTTCATATACATATTCATAATTCTATTGCATAAAGTCACCCTTAAAACCGTTATATGTCATACATACATACTAAGTAAGCTTTCATAATCATAAATAACCTCACCATAACCTCTCTTAAAGCCTATTTCTGTAATGCAGAAGTGGATCCCCATACCCCACTCATACTAAGTAGTATAAGTTAGAAGTTATAAATAAACAACATGTTCTTATCTTTATTTTATATTTTTATCATAATTCATATTCTTAACATATAGGTAGGTTCTCATAACCGACATAGACCATGTAATCTACATGGAACCTGGTGTTTTACCCCCACACTGAAAAGAGGTGCGTTAGTTGCCTCAGGTGAAACTAACATAATTAGAGTCAAGGTTGGTTCCACTAGCTAAAGACCTACGTGGGAACATAGTTATGAAACAAAAAGATTGCTACTAGAAACCCTGACTTGCTAAACGTAGAAGGAACCCATATTGGAAAGAAGACTTCCTAAGCGTAAAAGCCTTCATATAATATTTATATTCACTCGGTTCTAAGTAGAATTCTCTCAAAAGTAAATTTAAGTCTTTACTTTAGTCCATGTTCATGGAAGAGTGCATGTAGGAACTCAAACCAACCTACATCATATAAACTCCTATATTCCTTAGGTCAGAATGTCCTTTAAATTTTAATTTACATCATGTGAGAAAGCCTTTCACATCATATTCATAAATTGATAATGAGAAGTGCCATGCATTTAACATAACAACATGACCATAATCATAGCATATCATACACATTCATTTCATGTCATACTTAGTCATATATAGGGTTGTGGGAAAAAGGGATCTTATCCTAACACCACAATACATATGACAAATAATCACCTTAAACTTTCAACGAGATCAACATTTAATCATAGATATCTTTAACATACATGGCCTTCAAGGATATACATAAAGATCCAACCCTATACATTAGAATTAAATATTACATTGATTTAAACCAAGATATAGTAATCTAATCAATGTAAATATACTAGATTATCAAACTCCCTTCATCAATGAAGTCATACAATAGTTTACAATTGAGAAAGAAGGGGAAAACATAGGTCTAATGGGGATTTTCTTCAAAAACTATGAACATACCATAATTTTACCCATTATTCATCATTACTAAACATAAAAAATCATAGTTAAACGATTGAAATATTTTTAGAAGATTTCCCATTATATTGAATAAAAAAATAGAATTTGGGGATGTTTTAAAACACATCTTAAAAGGGCTTCTTGGAGGAAATTTCCCAATGATGAAGGTCATACATACCTTATTCCAATTTCCAAACGAACTTATCAAGAGAAACATGGTCTTGGAGCCCTACCTTTGAGTTTTGACTTTGTTCTTCCATGGACGAACTCTAGACAGAGAAATATTAGATGGTAGATGGGTAATCCTTAATTTTAATTGAAAGTGACTTTCTTGATGGAATTTCAAATATAAAATGGTTATATACCAATGGCAAAAAGAATAAAATAATGGGGACTTAACTTTGGAAATAACTAAGGGACCTAAACATTTTTAACTTAAAATTTGATAACTTTCTATCACGACCAGGATACTGGAATCCAAATCGCAACCGGCGTAGTTGACCTCTCAAAGGTCGCAGACAAGCCTCAGCGGAAAATTTAAAACTTTTAAATGTATGAAATATACATAGACTTCATATAGTCATTTCATAAATTCATCTTATACTAAACTCAGTATAAATGTAACAACCATCTATCATATGAATTAATTTTAAACAGAATAAGAATATATCATAAATACGTTTGCCAAATACGGCCTTATTACAAAAGCTTCGAAATGAAAATACGAAAGAAACGCTAGGGACAACATCCACTAGCTTTGTCTAAAACTACCAAATGTTCTAGAGAAACGCTGATGTCCAAACCGTTGAAAGAGTTGTCAATTTGTCCCTTAACCTGCATCTATAAAATAGTAAATAGTATGTCACGACCCAAAACCGGGGCCGCGACTGGCACCCACAATTTCCCTCCTATGTGAGCGAACCAACCAATCTAACCCTTATCATTTTAACATATATCAACAGAAAATAATGCGGAAGACTTAAACTCATTAAATAAAACAAATCAACATCTATTAATTCCCCAAA